>NC_089506.1:121963714-122203714 GCF_036850995.1 Saccopteryx leptura
AGTGATTGTAGAGAGTGAGAAACATCAAATCTGTTCCTGTATGTGCCCAGACTGCGATTGAATGGGCAACCTCTGTGCATTGGGGCGATACTGACCAACCAAGCTGTTTAGCCAGGGCAAGTTCTGACCCTGGAGTTGAGGATTCTATGTATCATGCCATGTGTTTCTCACCCCACTCACCCCAGCATTGTAGTAATGTGTGTCCTGGAAAGCTTAATGAAGGTTCTTGTCCTTGACAATGTCTTGCCAGTCTCAGCCAAGAACATTTCCTGGGGCCACTCTACCTGACTTGTAGGGGAGAATTTAATCAGTGAAGGACATTCCAATTATTGTGCCTTGAAGGATTTGTGACTCCACAGAGAGGAACTTAGAAGGGGAGGTAGGATTCTGGATGCTTGGGTTAGAGTGCTTCATTCTGAAATTTGTAAGGTAAAACACAAATTTGAAAACATTTCAAGTACAACTTTTTTCCGCCTGATGTTAATGGCCCCTTACTAAACGATACACAGGGAAAAAGAAAGGAGGCAGAGAGTCAGTGACGTGCCCTGTAGGAGGGTGGCATGGACGAGGACGGATAGGGCGCAGGATGGAGAAGTGAGGGAGAGAAGACAGCATGAGTCCCCTTCTGGAACAGGTGTATCTCTCATAACAGTCACAAGTGAGGGGAGGACTTATCTGTGATTCTTTCTCTCGCCTAAGGACAGCTGTCATTAGGAGAGGCTCCGTGACTTCCTGTAACATGCCACAAGTCACTGGTCCCATTCCTAATGGTTTTCCATTACCACAACAGATTGTCACATAGTTTTGTCCTCTCTTCAGCCATCCACTCTCCCCAGTTTCCCTTTCTCATTAGTGTGTCCTGAAGCCCTTCACCATCTGTGTTCCTTGTAGACACCACCTTTAGATTGCACCTTCATGTCCTTTTCTTTCCAGCACTGCTATCATTGCTCCAGCCTAAGCCCTCATCTCTTTGGAGGGAAAGACCCAAGTTTACTTGTTATTTTCTTTTATAGTGACTTAAACCAGCACAGATTAATTATTTTAAAATTAGTTCTTGAAGTCAGAGGTCTGCAGTGGATCGCACTGGGATAAAACTAAGGTGTGAGCATCACTGCTTTCCTTCCCGATGCTCTAGGGGAGAGTTCATTGTCTTTCCAGTTTCCAGATGCTGCCTGTTTTTGGCTCGTGATCCCCTTGCTCCATCTTGGAAGTAAAAAATGGCAGCCAAATCCTTATCACATGATGTCTCACTCACCTCATTATTTTCTTACAACTTTGTGTTTTTTGTGTGTGTGTGTTTTTTTTTTGTATTTTTCCGAAGCTGGAAATGGGGAGAGACAGACAGACTCCCGCATGCGCCTGACCGGGATCCACCCGGCACGCCCACCAGGGGGCGACGCTCTGCCCACCAGGGGGCGATGCTCTGCCCCTCCGGGGCGTCGCTCTTTTGCCACCAGAGCCACTCTAGCGCCTGGGGCAGTGGCCAAGGAGCCATCCCCAGCACCCGGGCCATCTTTGCTCCAATGGAGCCTCGGCTGTGGGAGGGGAAGAGAGAGACAGAGAGGAAGGAGAGGAGGAGGGGTGGAGAAGCAGATGGGCGCTTCTCCTGTGTGCCCTGGCCGGGAATCGAACCCGGGACTTCTGCACGCCAGGCAGACGCTCTACCACTGAGCCAACCGGCCAGGGTCACAACTTTGTTTTTTTATGACAGAGACAGAGAGGGACAGGGATAGATAGGGACAGACAGACAGGAAGGGAGAGAGATGAGAAGCATCAATTCTTTGTTGTGCCACTTTAGTTATTCATTGATTGCTTTCTCATATGTGCCTTGACGGGGAGGGGGGGCGCTATAGCAGAGCGAGTGACCCCTTGTTCAAGCCAGCGACCTTAGGCTTCAAGGCAGAGACCCTGAGTTCATGTCTATGATCCCACACTCAAGCCAGCAGCCCGGTGCTCAAGCCACTGAGCCTGCACTCAAGCCACTGATCCTGCACTCAAGCTGGGACCTCGGGGTTTCAAACCTGGGTCCTCTGCATCCCAGTTCAATACTCTATCCACTGCGCCACTGCCTGGCCAGGCCTTACTTAGAACTTTTATCCTGTTAGGTCATCTATGTTCTTTTGCCAGACACTGAGTCCATTTGTCAGCCCTCTGTTTTGGTGATCTCCAGTTTTTGGCATATCCTTCTGAACTCCTTTGCTTTTTCTCAAGGCCCTCCATGTCCTAATCTCTGTGCAACCTTATTTCACATGTTATGCAGACTTCCCAACAGAGACATTTAACTCTTTCCTGTACTGTCCTGGTTTGCTGCTCACAGTGTGGCCTCTCCTTCCCTCTCCCCCTTTCTTCTGACCTGATTTCCCTGTCTTTGATGTTTGCCTCTTCCCATCTGTCTCTGGAACCTCTTGGAATCTTACTGCTCCCCTATGCTCCGAGTTGCGGATCACACATCCCTTTGCTCTGACTCCTTAGCGTAGTCACTGTTGGTTCTTGCACTTGTAATTCTCAAAGGTTTCTGGCCTTTTCTTTTTACATTTTTATAAATTATGCAAAACCCTGTTAATAAACACCATAATAGTAGTTTAAGGAATGTAATTTTATAGGTTGAATAACCAAAAAGCCTATTTGCCAGTGTACTGTTGACTATAAATGGCCACCACAACAAAATGTGCTTTTTTTGCTCTTCTCATCTCTTGTTTTATTTTTGTTTATTTCATTCTCTGTTCCTTTAGTCCTTTTGCCCTTTCTGCTCAGATTTCTCATGTCTTCCACTTTGCTATGGGACTGGACACCACTTTGGGCCTGGCTACAGACAGTGCTACAGCCCAGTAGCTAGGCCAGTTACTAGTCTGAGACTAGTGAGAACGTGAAAGAATCAAACAGACCACTGAGATGAGGTGCGTAAGCCAGGGCCTGGTAATACCCACATCCTTTCTTTTCTGGTATCCAGCCCTTTCCCACCTCCAAATATGAGGTGAAATGAATCAGTTTATATGTAAGGAGATGTACTTCTATTTAAGCTCTGTTTCATCCATTCGGATTTCACATATTCAAACAGCTAGGGAGACATGGAGGACCCTGGGGTAGACTTGTATGTTCAAATGCAGTCTGGCGGAGCCTCATGTTGAGTAAATCGAGTCTGTTTTTGTAGGGGAGGTGAGGTGTGCAGAAAGCTGGGAGGAAGAGTGCGTCCTGAGGGAACCGAGCCATCCTGTGCTTTCAGATCATTCCTCTGGTTGGCTGGGGCAGAGGAGCACAGGGCCTACTGGAACTTGTTCTTGCCTCAGCCTTGCCTTCTCCTCCTCACTGTGTGGCAGTTGCTGCCTCCTGAAGCCCCACCCTCCTCCCTGCTTTCCTTCCTGCTTAAGGTATTGAGCCCCTTCTCCCCTTTTCTCTCACTTTGTTTTTTCCTCTGACTTTACTCCCATGAGTAGTGGGTTTTCAGCATAATTTTAGTGACGGTTATTTCATCTTCTCGAAGCACATTCTCATCCTCTCATCCAAGATGAGAGGCTTATAGAATGCAGATTTCAGACATCTTGTTAATTCATTGATAAATACGAATTTCACCATGCATCTCTAACCAGGAAGGATCTTTTTCTTTTTAAAACATAACCGCATGGCATTATCACACCTAACAAAAGTACTGATTTCTTGTTATCTAAAACCAAGTCCACGTTCAGACTTTTGTCTAAACCACGTGTTATAAGTTGGATCCTGCTTCAAATGCAGCCATTGCATTGCACTTGGTTATGTTTCTGCAGTCTCCTTTTTTTCTTTTATGCCATTTGTTAGAGAAAGTGGGTCATTTGTCCTGCTCAATTACCTTAACCTTTTGCCAATGTAATTGCTCATTATAGCAAATAGGCATAGGGAGAAGATGCAGACCTCACATCAGTCCACTCAGTACATGTTAGCAGCTTCATTTAAACATTTGCTGCTCTTTCATCCCGGTGATCACCCTGTGCAATTTTGAGTTGCAAATAAGCTTCAAAATATTTTTTCCCAAATTAAACTGGGTCTTTTAGTTATACTTTTTAATGTAATCCGTCAGTCCTAATACTTTTTACAGAAAGGAGTTAAAAGGAGTTAATTTATTGTCGTGTCTGATTCACAAGGCTTCTAGCACATACAGCGAATGCTTGGTGGTAGTCTGGCCTAGGCTTGGGAGGGGGGGTTTAGGGGAGTGTGGCAGTAGGCTGAGGTGACCAGCTGTGCTGGTCAGTTAATCAGTCATTTGTGCTTCTTCACCAGAACCCAGGATGGAGGTATTGGGCTGGTTGGGGAAGCTTCTACACAGAACTTGACTGAAGAGAGCATTTTGGTTAGCCACTGTTATAACTGATCCTTCTGTCTTGATTTTTAACCAGTACAAGAGTGAAGCAGGGAATTTTGTATATTTTTTGGGAATAATTTTATATGTTATAACAATGCATATGTTGCATTATAATTTTCTTGAGAGGTACAATTTGATGTTAGGAGTACTAGCTTTTAAAAATTTCTTTTTAGCCTGACCAGGCGGTGGTGCAGTGGATAGAGCGTCAGATTGGGACGCAGAGGAGGCAGAGGACGCAGGTTCGAAACCTCGAGGTCGCTGGCTTGAGCACGGCGTTGCTGGCTTGAGCATGGGATCATAGACACGACCCCATGGTTGCTAGCTTAAGCCCAAAGGTTGCTGGCTTGAAGCCCAAGGTCACTGGCTTGAGCAAGGGGCCACTCACTCTGCTGTAGGCACCCCCCATCAAGGCACATATCAGAAAGCAATCAAACAACTAATTTGCCACAATGAAGAATTGATGCTTCTCATATTTCTCCCTTCCTGTCTGTCTTTCCCTATCTGTCCCTCTCGCTGACTCTGTCTCTGCCAAAAAAAAAATTCTTTAAAAAAAATCTATGTATATGTCATTATCATGCTATGTAAGATAGTTGCTATATGAATCTTTTCCACTCAGAAATCTGCTATCTGTATTTTATAGTTCTCCTGCATGGTTTTGCACTCCAGTGCCCATGCTGCACACTGAGTCTCAGCTCTGGATGCTGAGTGTCCAGTTTATAACTGTCTTGTATGTTTGATTACATGGCTGCCTGGTAGCTCTCTTCCTCTCAGGTCCCTGACTTTCCATCTGATTGCTCTTGCTTTTCTTTCTCTGCCCACCTACCTCCTTGCCTTCTGGGTAAGATGGATGCTTCCTCTGGTGATAACTTATTTTGCTATTTTAGGACATCTAGTTGTATATTTGTGTTTTCTGACCAAAATAGGTGTTTTAAATTGGTAGTTCATGCGATTTTAGAGATACCCTCTCTCTACCTGACATCTCTTCCTGGGCAGTCTCATTTGAACCAGTGGCTGCAACTGTTAGTTTATACACCAAAGATCTCAAAGGTTTTTCTTCAGTCCAGGTTCCTCAGGGGCTTCCAGACTCTTCAGCCAGATGCCTGCTAGGACATCTCCATTTGGCTGTTCCAAAGCAGATTTAGTACATCTGAAACAGACCCCCCTCCTGCCTGCACATAGAACACAGCCCAACAGAGAACAAACACTCAAACCTCCCAAAACCAATAAGATGCCACTCAAAAGCTCCACCTTCTCTGAGCTGCTGCTTCTGATGTGCCTCCACTATGTGTCCTCTCCTCGGATCAGAAACCTGGCTGCACTGCAGCCTTCCCTCCTGACCCTGAAGGATGTCTAACTGTTCCTGAATCTGTGCCTCTAACTATGTGGCTGTCTCAGGTGACCCCTCACCACTCCTGTCCCTGTAGTAACCTCTGGACTCAGCCTCAGCCCCATCTATCCCACCCGTTCTTTCTTAGAGCTGTTGCCACAGAGTCTTTAAATTGTAAATCTGAACATGCCACTTGCTAGTATAAAATTTTTAAATGGCTACATCTCACCTTCAAGTTGAACTTCAAATGAATTTCAGATTCTTGAGCTTGGTCCCCAGAGCCCTTCCCTGTCTGCCTCCTACCTTTCTCTGTTGCCTCATGGCTAAATACGAGGTCCCCACACCTACTTCACCACCTAGTTATCTGGGATTCTATGCAGATTCCTAGGTCCCCCATTATTTTTCATGGCCTCTGTGCCTTTATACCAACCTGCCAGTGAAGCCCATCACCTGTTTCTCACCTATCTGACTGCTCAGATTCCATTCTCCTTGCTGAAATTCCTGCTCTGTGCTCCACAGGCTCACTGTCAACCTCACTGGTCCCTTTGCCTTAGTAAACCTCAAAAATAGATTTGTCGGCCTCACCTGTGGTGGCGCAGTGGATCAAGCATCGACCTGGAATGCTGAGGTTGCCGGTTCAAAACCCTGGGCTTGCCTGGTCAAGGCACATATCGGAGTTGATGCTTCCTGCTCCTCCCCCCTTTCTCTCTCTCTCTCTCTCTCTCTTCTCTAAAATGAATGAATAAATAAATAATTAAAAATACTAAAAAAATAGATTTGTCTACAGAAGGAGTCTTGGAATGTATGCGTGTGTTCCTGTGTTACTTCTGCTTTTGGTAATGAAAATTTTGACCAAAGTTCCCATTGGAACATATTCTTTTGATTAGAGGTATTTACTGCTTGTTTTTTTGTTTTTGTGACAGAGAGAGGGATAGATAGGGACAAGACAGGAGGGGAGAGATACGAAAAACATCAATTCTTTGTGGCACCTTAGTTCATTGAATTCTTTCTCATATGTGCCTTGACCAGGGGTTACCGTAGAGCCAGTGACCCCCTGCTCAAGCCAGCAACCTTGGGCTCAAGTCAGAGACCTTGGGCTTCAAACCAGCGCCCTTTGGGCTCAAGCCAGTGACCATGGGGTCATGTCTATGATTCCACGCTCAAGCCAGCGACCCTATGCTCAAGCTGGTGAGCCTGCTCTCAAGCTAATGAGCCCATACTCAAGCTGGCGACTTAGGGGTTTCAAACCTGGGTCCTCTGCGTTCCAGTCTGATGCTTTATCCACTGTGCCACTGCCTGGTCAGGCAGGTATTTACTACTTGTAATTAAATCGTGGTTGGAAGAAATCTGATACAAATTGTTTTTTGAGTAAAATAGAATTTACGTTCAGTAAACTGGAGCTTATAATTACTGTAGTTGACTGGAAAATGTGGCCTGGCTTATATATCACTGGGTGTTTTGAGTGGCTTTTCTGCCATAGTGATGAATACTTAGGATTTAAAAAATTCAGTTTGCATTACATAAAGTTCATTAGAAAATTTTTGATGGATGGAATGGTATTCTGGTTTTCTTTTTGAGATCTCTACATTCTGGTTTTCTTTTTGAGACCTCTACAGGTTTATAGGTTTACAGCTGAGAGATTGGTTATTACATGACTTTTTTTTTTTTTTTTAATGGAATACATGACTCTTAATGAGTAAGTTACATGTTCTACCTAACATTAGGTACTCCCAATTATAAAGTATATGTGTTTCTTTTCTTTTTTCTAGTTTAATACCTGCTTATGTTTTAAAAACAAAGCTCAGCCTGACCAGGTGGTGGCGCAGTGGATAGAGCATCGGACTGGGATGCGGAAGGACCCAGGTTCAAGACCCTGAGGTCGCCAGCTTCAGTGCAGGCTCATCTGGTTTGAGCTAAGCTCACCAGCTTGGACCCAAGGTCACTGGCTCAAACGAGGGGGTTACATGGCCCGCGGTCAAGGCACATACGAGAAAACAATCAATGAACAACTAAGTTGTTGCAACGAAAAACTGATGATTGATGCTTCTCATCTCTCTCCATTCCTGTCTGTCCCTGTCTATCCCTCTCTCTGTCTGTCTCAAAAAAAAACCAAAGCCCAGAACTAAACTCTGCAAGGTACATATTTTAAGGAGTAAATTGATAAGAGATTATTGGCTGTATTGGCAGGAGTTATGCAATCATTACAGAAAGATCTTCCTCAAACACCTGTTATCTTCATTTTTTTTAACATGGAATTGGTTTACAATGCTCATTCTAACAATTCTCTCTACTGACTCAGAATTTCATGAGGTGGGCCCAGCAGGATGTAGTTTCACAAGCCCTCCAGGTGATTCTGATGCCTGCTCAGGTTTGAGAATTACTGGTTGAGTTCTTCTTAATTTGAATTTGTAGCAGATGGAATATGAGGACAGAAAGTTAGTTTTAGTTATAACTTTAATTTAAAGTTCTTGAAAGGAATAGATTCTTTTTTTTTTTTTTTTTTTTTAGAGACAGAGAGTGAGTCAGAGAGGGGGATAGACAGGGACAGACAGACAGGAACAGAGAGATGAGAAGCATCAATCATTAGTTTTTCATTGCGTGTTGCAACACCTTAGTTGTTCATTGATTGCTTTCTCATATGTGCCTTGACCGCGGGCCTTCAGCAAACTGAGTAACCCCTTGCTCGAACCAGCGACCTTGGGTCCAAGCTGGTGAGCTTTTGCTCAAACCAGATGAGCCCGCGCTCAAGCTGGCAACCTCGGGGTCTCGAACCTGGGTCCTCTGCATCCCAGTCCGACACTCTATCCACTGCACCACCGCCTGGTCTGGCAGGAATAGATTCTTTACATTATGCTTCCTTTTGGATTTACTGTCTGTTGAAAGGAGACTGTTTCATGTGCTTCTCCAGACTGCCATTCTTGAGTTTATTCAGTGATACCAAAGTTATATTCACAAACATGTGTGTTCTTGAACTTAATTATTTGTATGACTTTGTCTCCTAATTTTCAGGTGGAGTAGATTTATACTGTTTTTGAATTGAGGTAAAATATACAGAACATAAAATTTACCATTTTAACCATTTCTAAGTGTACAGTTCAGTGTTAATAAATACGTTTACATTGTTGTGTAGCCATCCCCAGCATCCATCAGCTGAACTTCATCTTCCCCAACTGACAGTCTGTCCCCTTTAAACTCTTAACTCCCCATTCCCCTTCCAAACATGAAAGGAATAGATTTCCCTTGGCAAACATGTCCCCACCTTTTCTACTTTTTGTCTCTGACTGTGACTGTGCCTTATGTAAATGGAAATCATGTAGTATTTGTCCTTGGTGACTTATTTTACTTAGTATAATGTCTGCACTGTTCATGTTCCCTGAAGTCAGGCGGTGGGCTCTTGCTATGAGGAAGGGACAGGGTGGAGGAAGTAGCATGTGTCAATTTCTTTTTTAAGGCTGAATAATCCATTTTATTTTATGTATTCTTTTTTTCTTTTTTTTTTAACTGAGAGGAGGGGAGATAATGAGATGGACTCTTGCATGTGCCCCTACTGGGATCCACCTGGCAACCTCTGTCTGGGGCCTATGCTCAAATCAACCGAGTTATCCTCAGCACCTGAGGCCCCTGAGGCTGACACTTGGACCAACCAAGCTATCTGCAGTACCTGGGGCCTACACTTGAACAAATCGAGCACCTGGCTGCGAGAGAGGAAGAGGAAAAGAAGGGGAGAGGGAGGAGGGGAAAAGAAGCAGACAATCACTTCTTTTGTGTGCCCTGACTGGGGATCGAACCCAGGACGTCCATATGCCAGGCTGACGTTCTATCCCCGAGTCAGTGGCCAGGGCCAACGGTACATTTATTTATTTATTTTTGTGATGGAGACAGAGGGACAGATGGAACGGAGAGAGATGAGAAGCATCAATCACCAGTTTTTCGTTGCGACACCTTAGTTGTTCATTGATTGCTTTCTCATATGTGCCTTGACTGGGGGTTACAACAGAGCAAGTGACCCCTTGCTCAAACCAGTGACCTTGGGCTCAACCTGGTGAAGCTGTGTTCAAACCAGATGAGCCCGTGCTCAAGCAGGCGACTTCGGGGTCTTGAACCTGGGTCCTCTGCATCATAGTCGGACGGTCTATCCACTGCCCCACTGCCTGGTCAGGCCCAACTGTACATTTTTAACATCTAGTTTTTAACTATAATGTCAACCTGAAATAATTGCATACGTTTTTTTATTTTTGTCTTTTATATTTGATAAATTCCAGATCCAAAGGACAAGTTCTTTGTGGAATTCAACCACTGTATTTTATTCCATCTAGTCAAAATTGATCTTTTTTTTTTTTTTTGTATTTTTCTGAAGTTGGAAACAGGGAGGCAGTCAGACAGACACCCTCATGCACCCAACCGGGATCCACCCGGCACGCCCACTAGGGGGCGATGCTCTGCCCATCTGGGGCGTTGCTCTGTTGCAACCAGAGCCATTCTAGCGCCTGAGGCAGAGGCCATGGAGCCATCCTCAGTGCCCGGGCCAACTCTGCTCCAGTGGAGCCTTGGCTGCAGGAGGGGAAGAGAGAGACAGAGAGGAAGGAGAGGGGGAGGGGTGGAGAAGCAGATGGGCGCTTTTCTGTGTGCTCTGGCCGGGAATCGAACCCAGGACTCCTGCACACCAAGCCGATGTTCTACTACTGAGCCAACTGGCCAGGGCCTAGTCAGAATTGATCTTTACCACATTTCCCCATGTATAAGATGCTCCCATGTATAAGACGCACCGTAATTTTGGGGCCTGAAATTAGAAAAAAATATTACATAAAGTTATTGAACTCAAGTTTTATTCATCATAAAATTCATGCAACTCATCGCTGTCAAAACTCCCATCTATTAGCTTGTCCTCATCTGTGTTTTTTTTTTTAATTTGTATTTATTTATTTATTTTTTACAGAGACAGAGAGTGAGTCAGAGAGAGGGATAGACAGGGACAGACAGACAGGAACGGAGAGAGATGAGAAGCATCAATCATTAGTTTTTCATTGTGCGTTGCAACACCTTAGTTGTTCATTGATTGCTTTCTCATATGTGCCTTGACCACGGACCTTCAGCAGACCGAGTAACCCCTTGCTGGAGCCAGTGACCTTGGGTTCAAGCTGGTGGGCTTTTCCTCAAACCAGATGAGCCTGCACTCAAGCTGGCAACCTTGGGGTCACGAACCCGGGTCCTCTGCATCCCAGTCCGACGCTCTATCCACTGCGCCACCGCCTGGTCAGGCCTCATCTGTGTTTGTTGACAAATCACTCTCTTCAACAGTGTGCACAAAGCAAGCTCCAAAAAGTGAGAAATACAAGTCAAAAAAAAAACTACAACCACTGTATAAGATGCACCCAGTTTTTAGACCCCAAATTTTTTGAAAGGGGGTGCATCTTTTTTTTTCTTTTTTTTCTTTTTTTTTCCTGAAGCTGGAAACGGGGAGAGACAGTCAGACAGACTCCCGTATGCGCCCGACCGGGATCCACCCGGCACGCCCACCAGGGGTGAAGCTCTGCCCACCAGGGGGCGATGCTCTCCCCCTCTGGGGCGTCGCTCTGCCGTGACCAGAGCCACTCCAGCGCCTGGGGCAGAGGCCAAGGAGCCATCCCCAGCTCCTGGGACATCCTTGCTCCAATGGAGCCTCGGCTGCGGGAGGGGAAGAGAGAGACAGAGAGGAAGGAGGGGTGGAGAAGCAAATGGGCGCCTCTCCTGTGTGCCCTGGCCGGGAATTGAACCCGGGACTTCTGCATGCCAGGCCGACGCTCTACCGCTGAGCCAACCGGCCAGGGCCGAAAGGGGATGCATCTTAAACATGGGGAAATACGGTGATTTACATCTCAAGATTGCCATTGCTGTTAGTTTATTAACAATCTAAAAGCAGGTGTAGAATGAGGTAGGTGGTGATCCTCTGAAATCAGGTGTTGGGCTCCTGCCATGAGGAAGGGACATGGCGAAGGAAGTAGAGAATCAGATGCTCAGAGTCTGGGAGTTCAACTTGTCTGAGAGGCATTGGAGCAGCAGTACAGGAGACACTTTGCTGGTGGGTCAGCTGGTTCCTCCTGTCAGTCTGCTGATGATGCCACTTTCATTCCAGGTCATAAAACCAGATAGTGTTTCCATACCTTATTACATTCTTTTATGTGGGGAAACATATGACATCTTTAAAAGCTGACAGTTGCAATTCCCTGGAACACCAAGTGCTTTTCTGAAGTCCACAGATTTATTTTTTACACTCTGGAAAGTAGAGTAGTGCTCTTCCAAGTCCAGCTGGATGTGAAGAGGAATATGCAGAACTGCTGTGTTTGTTGTCGCATAAAGTTTGCTCTTTATTAGACAAGAATCTTATGGGTCAGGAATGGTTTTGGAAAGTCCTGGCATATTGTGGATCCCATTGGATCATGGATCAGTCAAAGTGATTGCTTTAAATACAAAATTAAGCACATGAAAAACTAAGGAGAGAGAGCTTCCATAGTACCCCAGTCATTCTTGTTTGCCTGGGGCTTGAAGGAACCAGGACTGGTGAAACATTTGACCTTCAAGGCTTATTGGCAGAAATAGATATTTTAAGGATAAAAATTTACTTAGAGATGTGCATCCTCTAGTTTTTCTAACTAGTGTCCTTTAATTCTCTGATAGGAATTGATTAATGCTTTTATTTTGAGAACTGAAAAAATACATAGACGGGTGGAGGTATCTGGATGCCTGTCATATATGTATAGCTAACTGCTGTCAGACAGCATGTGGTTTGCTTCTGTGTTTACTTTTTGAGCACCAAATAATACATTTTTAATGATTGGAAACAAATACAAGAATAGAGGTAAAATTAATATGTAAATGATGTGTTGGAGCCAAGTGTGGGCTACTTCCACCTAGGGAACTGTACAAATAAAGGTTTAAATAGAATTGGTGAGCGGTGTGACTCACCAGTGGCCTGTCTCGGCCTGGACTTGCTGAGTGTGCCAGCCTGAGCTGCCTGTCAGTTCCTGTTCATGTTGGAAAAGGGTGCTCTGCAACAGATCGTCGTTCTTCCCTTTAAATGTATATTGTTAGCTTGATTTTGTCATTGTATGAGTTTCCACCTAGTTTGTTTGCACACATTTAAGTAACATTATAACGAAAATAGTCAATGCTAAAGGTCCAGGGAAACTTCTCTTTTGAGAGAGGTTTATGTAGTATTCAAACTTCATAAGCAGTTTCTCTGAGTAGAGATTTTGCTCTGCTTTGATTAATCCAAACCAGCCAGGTCCTTAGATCGGGTTTTGTTTGAAACCTATCCGAGGTTGGGGGCATGGGGATAAAGATTCTGTGCTACTCTATCTGTGCTTCGCTTGAGTGGCTTGTTGGCTCAACTCTTTTTAATGGGCAGCCCTTCCATACAGTGAATCAGCAGTGCTGATTAACTAGTTATTTTGAGTTTTGATGGTGAGGCTGAGAATGAAAAATAGTGATGTTTGTTTTCAACTTCTGGATCTGACAGAGCTGTGGAAATTAACACAGTGTATACATGTGAACTCTGCTTTGTCACCCTACAGTGGAAAAGAGGGGGAAAAGTCTTTTATGTTTGTGATTGTCCTGGTCATGTTTCCTTTTCATGAAGGAAATTTTAGAGTACTTTGTAAATGGTCCTCAAATACTACTGTCTTGTGTCTTTGTTTAAAACTTAAAAATTTTTTTTTTAGAGAGAGAGGAAAGGAGAGGGAGAGAGAAAAACATCAATTTGTTTTTCTACCCATTATGCCGTTGTTGGTTGATTCTCGTATGCTTGTCTGTGCCCTGACCAGGGATCGAACCTGCAACCTCGGCATGTTGGGATGACGCTCTAACCAACTGACCTACCTGGCCAGGGCCCAGTTAAAAACCGTTAAAGCAGTTAATTTGAGAATGTTAGTATGTACACAGGAAGCAAAGTAGGTCTGGATGCCGTAGAAGGCTGGAAAATTATTCTAAAACAGGGCCTGCTTCAGAGGTCTTATAACCTCTTAGAGCGGCTTGCAGGGCCTGGAGTAGGCTGTGGTCAACCAGACCACTTCTGTGGCTCTGCTATCATCCCATGTGCAGTCCAGTGCAGAGGTCTAGTGGCCTGGGTCTCTGTGGACAGACGTCCTGCTGGGGAACCACTATTTACGAGACACTTAAAGAACATATAAAGGTCTGAGAAAAATGGTGAGCGTTTATGGAGTGCTTCTGTGCCCATCTTTCTTTTATGGCTCACACTGACTTTGTGGGGTAGGCTCTTCTCTACCCAGCTTTACCAAGATACAGTTGACATGTAACATTGTATTAGTTTAAAGTGTACAACATAATGATTTGACATCTGTACATATTATGAAACGATCACCACAAATTCAGCTAACATCTATAGTTACCCATGTTTTTCTTGTGATAACTTAAGATCTACTCTCTTAGCAACTTTCAAATTTATGGTCAAGTATTATCAACTAGTCATAATGCTGTACATTACCTCCCAGAACTTACTGATCTTATAACTGGAAACATGTACCCTTTGTAGGCTTTTTTGTCTTACCTACTTTACAATGAGGAAACAGGTTTACATTGTTGGCCCAGTGACAGTCCCTGACCTGGCTGCCTCAGCTGCTAACAGTGGTGCAGACTTCCTAAGTCCATGGTTCTGAACTACCCATAGGTCTGCACAGCCCACCGGCATTGGCTCACCTCCAGACAAACCCAGGTCTTGCCAGTCAGCCAGCAACATTCAGACCTTAGCTTTCCTACTTCTGGACAGGGCCAGTCGGCAGTCTTTGCTTTACAGTTCTCTCCCATTTCTCTTCTCCCAGCCCTTTCTCCCTTTGATCAGCCTGTGACCTGCTTCCCTGATGGTGAGTGAGACTTTTTCCTCTAGTACTTCATCTTTGGTGGCTCACAGATCAGCTAGGTGATACCTCTGACATTTAAATTGAGGCCTATTTACAGGCTCTTCATTGGCAGCTACACTGTACTTGGTGTGTGTCTTAACCCTAAAGTGACCTTAAAGTGACAGTGCAGAGTGTCCCTCCACTCCTGGAGGGACCTGTTGAATACCTGGTAATTGGGAGGTGGGGGTGGGGAAGGGAGTGGATGGAAAGCCAAGAGGAACTCTTGAGTTTGAACTAGTCAGTTTAAGTGCAGGTGCAGCACTGCATCTGTGGTGGACAATTGTGTGTGAGAGAACCTGAGAAGGCTTCTGTCCTTGGAACAGCCTGACACTCTGAGGGCTGTAGGAACAGCAGGCTAATGCTTACATTTATTCAGGCCAGGGTGGGAGCCCAGCGATTTGTTTCCTGACTGGAGATCGTTCTCTTCTGAGTGTATTGTGTGTCATTATTCTGTGGGAAATGTTAATACCACTAGCACAGGGTTTCCTGTAACCAGAACCTTTTTAGAGGACGTCTTGTTGTTCAGCCCTCCCCTCCCCCACTAATTTTATGAATGCACTCTTCCCAGCTCTGGCTCTGCTCCATCATGTTTCTCATCAGGGCCACCTTGTCTGCTGCCAGCAGCTGAGAGCTTAGCTAATTAATGAGTTATATCACTAGCTCAATTCATATAGTCTTGTATTTACTTCATGTTACAAAGGAAATATTTTACTCTTAATGCCTTAATTTTGAAATAAGATCATTTCTATCTTTTATCTCTTTTTTCTTTTCCTTATAGAAGGAAGGAGACTTGTATGATATTTTACAACTGGCTCCCCTTTTTTTTCATATGGCTAATAATAAAATAATTGGTTTTCAACAAAGCTTTGTGAGATTTATATCTTGTATTTTTAGGGCCATGGGAAATATAATTATCATTTTGGTCTGTTGAACATGAATTTTTTTCATGCATTTTCAAAATATAATAGAGTAGATAAATGTCAAATGAAAACTTTTAGTTTCTAAAGCTGTTTGCGTTAGAAAGCTTCCCTTTCTGTCTTTGTGTGTAGCCACGTTGGTTCCTGGACTGCTGGGTGGCAGTCTTTACTTAGTGTCTGTCCCTTTTTACCTCTTTGGAAAGATCTTGTGCAGCGTGGAGCAGTTGCTGCATATTTGAGTATTGTTCTCACTCTGTCAGGGCTGCCAGACACAGTTTCTATGTACTCTTCCACAGCTCTGTGCATTGAAGAACCCGGGGCTCAATGAAATTAAGTAACCTTGCCAAGGACCTCTTCTGAAGGTGGAGCTGGGGTTTACAGCGAGGTCTTCCCTGCGGGCACCTGTGCTCTGAGTTATGCTGCCTGTGTCTGGGGCAGGACAGAGCTGGGTTCAAGTTCTGGCCCACTTCTCTCAGCTTCTGTTTCTTCATTTAAAAAAAACACCACATTTTGCCTGACCAGACGGTGGCGCAGTAGATAGAGCGTTGGACTGGGATGCCGAGGACCCAGGTTCGAGACCTCGAGGTCGCCAGCTTGAGCGCGGGCTCATCTGGTTTGAGCAAAAAGCCCACCAGCTTGAACCCAAGGTTGCATGCTCCAGCAAGGGGTTACTCGGTCTTCTGAAGGCCCGCAGTCAAGGCACATATGAAAAAGCAATCAATGAACAACTAAGGTGTTGCAACGTGCAATGAAAAACTAATGATTGATGCTTCTCATCTCTCTCCGTTCCTGCCTGTCTGTCCCTGTCTATCCCTCTCTCTGACTCACTCTCTGTCTCTGTAAAAAATAAATAAATAAAAATTAAAAAAACAAACACATTTTGTCTGTTGATTTTACAGAGGGAAGAGGTGCAGGGGGCGACGAGAAGTAGTTGCTTCACTCTAGCTGTTCATTGGTTGCTTGTCATATGTTCTTTGACTGGGCAAGCCCAGGGTTTCGAACCGGTGACCTCAGTGTCGGTGCTTTATCCACTGTGCCACCACAGGCCAGGTGTCTGTTTCTTCATTTTTAAGAGGGAAGAAACTTATTCATAGAAAGCTCATGCCTCATAAATGTGTTCATCTCTGTGAAAGTGACTTTGGTGCATGTGTGTAGGCCTTCAGTAAGTAGGCATGGGCTAGTGGTCTGCCTCTCCCTTGCTTCTCCCTTCGTGAAAGTTCTTTCCAGGCTGCATCCCTGTCTCAGACAGACTCACAGGTTCTCGCTCCTGCTTACAGTGCCTTGTTATGGGGAGGGAGTGAATGTTTGTTGAATAAATGATGTCATGAATTCCTCTAGATCCTTCTTAGAAGTTTGTCTTTTTCTTTGCTTTTTAATTTTTGCATTGAGTTGAGAGAGAGTACGTACTTTGACTAGGGAGTGAATTCACAATGTCAGCATGCTGGGGCGACAGTTTTCCACGGAGCCACCAGGCTAGGGCCTGTTCTTTTCTTTTTTCTTTCTTTTTGTGACAGAGACAGAGAGGGGGACAGATAGGGACAGACAGACAGGAAGGGAGAGAGATGAGAAGCATCAGTTCTTTGTTGCAGCACTTTAGTTGTTTATTGATTGCTTTCTCATATGTGCCTTGACTGGGGGTGGGTGGGGTGGGGGGGCTACAGCAAAGTGAGTGACCCCTTTGCTCAAGGCAGCGACCCCACGCTCAAGCTGGTGACCTCAGGGTTTCGAACTTGGGTTGTCTGCCTCCCAGCTTGATGCTCTATCCACTGTGCCACCACCTGGTCAGGCTTTTTATTTATTTTTATTTATTTTTAATTTTTTCAGGGACAGAAAGTGAGTCAGAGAGAGGGATAGACAGGGACAGACAGACAGGAACGGAGAGGTGAAGAAGCATCAATCATCAGTTTTTCATTGCAACACCTTAGTTATTCATTGACTGCTTTCTCATATGTGCCTTAACTGTGGGCCTTCAGCAGACTTGAGTAACCCCTTGCTCGAGCCAGCGACCTCGGGTCCAAGCTGGTGAGCTTTGCTCAAACCAGATGAGCCCACGCTCAAGCTGGCGACCTCGGGGTCTCGAACCTGGGTCCTCCGCAACCCAGTCCGATGCTCTATCTACTGCGTCACCACTTGGTCAGGCAGGCTTTTTATTTTTTTATAGCACAAACAGTTAATAGGTTTTTACCTCTGACCAAGGTGTTATTTATGTCTGTTTTTCATACTTAATAGATTTTATTTTTTAGAACAGTTTAAGATTTACAGAAAATTGAACAGATAGAGCAGTTTCTACATACCTGTTTCCAGTTTCCCTATTATTGACATCTTGTGTGGTGTGTTTATTCAGTTGGTGAACAGTAGTAACACATTATTGCTAACTAAAGTCCATGGTTACATTAGGATTTACCTTTTGTGTTATACAGGTCTGTGGGTTTTAACAAATGCATAAGGTCATGTGTCCACCATGACAGTATCACACTGTGGTTTCACTGCCAGGAAATCTTCTCTGCTCTACCTGTCTATCCCTCCTTCCCTTCAGCACCTGGCAGACACTGATCATATTATTCTCTCCACAGTTTGGCCTTTTCCAGAATGTCATATAGTTGGAATCACACAGTATAAGTAGCTTTTCACACAGGCTTCTTTCATTAAACAGTAATCATTTAAGTTTCCTCCTGTCTTTTTGTGGCCTGAGAGCTCGTTTCTCTTTATTGGTGAATAATATTCCATTGTATGGATATACAACTACCTATGTATTCATTCACTTTTTGTAGGACATCTTGGTTGCTTTCAGGTTTTGGCAGTTATGAATAAAGCCTTTTATACTGATTTCTTTTCAAATAACCTTGAAATTTTCTTGCTCTGTGTTGAATTATAGCAAATCAGGTTTCTTTATCAGGATATACTGGTCACTACTAGAAATGCTTCCCTGAGTTGGCCTGCCAATTAAAATTATATGTATTTATGTTGGGTTTTTTTTTTTTTTTTTTCAGCTTTAAGGAGTTGTAAGTGACAAATAGGAAACTAAATTTTTAAGATACATTGTTGGAGAAATTTTGACTTGTATATACCTGTGAAACCATTACTGTAATTACGATAATGATCATGTCATCACCCCAAAAGTTCTTTATGCCCCCTTGTACTTTGTCCTACCCATTCCCAACACATTTCCACCCATAGGCAACTACTGACTTGCTATTATTATATATTAGTTTATATGTCCTAGAATTTTACAGAAATTGAATCATATGTACTCTTTTTCTTTGCCTTTTCTAGAATGTTGTATAGTTAGAATCATACAGTATTAGTAGCTTTGGTTCACCATAGTTATTTTGGATTCATTCATATGTGCATGAATAAATAGTTCATTGCATTGTACTGCTAAAGAGCATTCCATTGTCTGGATATACCGCAATTTGTTCATTTTTATTCATTGCAGCAGAAAACATTGGTATTTTTAAAAAAGGTAATATATTTTGATTCCATAGTACTTTTCTAAGACTTTGGATCTGTTAGAATAAAGTAAAAACTATCATTTATTTAAAATTTTTTATTAATATTTGTATACTAGAAAACAAAGGGATACTCTATAGACTGTCAGCCAAAAGAAAAGAAAGAAAACTAAAGTTATATTCCAGACAAAAAACAAAACTAGATATGTGAATCTTAGGATCAAGAGAGGGGAGAGATGAGTGGATTAATGGGGGAGAGTTGAGCAGGAAGGGAGCTTTTGGGGGAGGAAGAGCTTCCAGAGGCAGAGGGGGGCCTGTGACCTACTGGTGCTCACTCTGCCTCCAGAATCTCTTCAGAAGAGGTCTTTGAGCCACCTCATAAGCTGTGCTGAAGAAAGTAACTAATATTTACTCCTATGTTAGTGTTAGGATTGCTGTGAGTTCAGAGGCTGTTTTTTTTTACAAATTCACTTTGATGCCAGAAAATTTTAAATAGGGTAAGGCCTTCTATTGTACATCTAGGTAGAAGGTTTTAAATAACCAAGTCTAGTTGATAAAGCAGATTTGAAACTCACACTAATATAATTACTTTATCAATGAGTATCAGTGACTTGGTTTTATGGAGAGAATTTATTATAAGACACTTTTAGGGCATCTGCCACCGCAGTCCCATAGCCAGTCTAAAGACAGTGCTGAGGACAAAGATGTGTAGTTGCTGGGTCAAAGTGTTTGTTACAGAGTTAAGGTATTCCGTATAAGTCAGGAATATCAGAGCAAATATTTGAACTTGAAATGTGGCTAGTGAAACTAAGGGACTGGATTTTATTTTTTATTTTTTATTTTTTTTAATTTTATTTATTCATTTTAGAGAGTAGAGAGAGGGAGAGAGAGAGAGACAGAGAGAGAGAGGAGAGAGAGACAGGGGGGAGGAGCTGGAAGCATCAACTCCCATATGTGCCTTGACCAGGCAAGCCCAGGGTTTCGAACCGGCGACCTCAGCATTTCCAGGTTGACGCTTTATCCACTGGGCCACCACAGGTCAGGAGGGATTTTATTTTATTATTATTTTATTTTATTCATTTTTAGAGAGGAGAGAGAGAGACAGAGAGAGAGAGAGAGAGAGAGAGAGAGAGAGAGAGAGGAGAGAGGAGCTGGAAGCATCAACTCCCATATGTGCCTTGACCAGGCAAGCCCAGGGTTTTGAACCGGTGACCTCAGCATTTCCAGGTCGACACGTTATCCACTGCGCCACTACAGGTCAGGCCGGGACTGGATTTTAATTGTTTACTTTTAATTAAATTTAAATAGTTGCCTGACTACATAGCTCAGGAGTCCATCTGTTCGTAGAGTGAAATACAGTGGGTGTTTTCATCACTATTAGCATTCATTTTCTCTTCCCCCTCCTCCCCACCTCTTTTTTTGGGTTACATGTACATGGTCAGATTTACATACATATTAGATGTATATCTGTGGGGTCCCTGCTTTGGAACAGAGAACAGTTTGGTTAAATACAACTGTATTAAGTGACAATCCATAGGCTTTGGGACTCTGTTTCTTTTAAGGATTTTTGTTCTTCACAGTTTTGGTATTTAAAATAACTTGAGTTTTTATGAGAAAGTTTTTGTGAGAAAGTAATTCAGTGGAACCTGTTATAAGTTAATCTGTTATATCATTAGTGGACAAACTGCCTGTTTTTTAAACATTGTTTTTGTACAAATGGCCTTTACATTTTTAATGGTTGGGAAATAGTCAAAAGAAAAATATTTCACAACAGGTGAAAGTATATGAAATTCAAATATCAGTGTCCCTAAATAGAGTAGAACACAGCTATACTCGTTTGTGCACTTGTTTTCTGTGGCTGCTTTTGTCCTGTAAAGGCCGATTTGTGACAGAGACCATCTGACCCAGAAAGTTGAAAATATTCACTATTTGGTCCCTCACTCACAGAAAAGGTTTATTTATCTCTCAGATTTTGTTTAAAGGCTTTTATGTAGAAATTGGAAACTTACTAAAACACTGGACTTTCTGTATTTAATAGGATCTGTTTTTGAGAGAGTGGGACAGACAGGGACAGAAAGGAAGGGAGAGAGATGAGAAGTACCAATTTATAGTTGTGGCACCTTAGTTGTTCATTGATTGCTTTCTCATATGTGCCTTGACCAGGGGGCTCCAGCTGAGCCAGTGACCCCTTGCTCAAGCCAGCAACCTTGAACTTTAAGCCAGTGACCCTGGGGTCATGTTGATGATCCTATGCTCAAGCTGGCTACCCTGTACTCAAGCTGCTGACCTCGGTCGGGGTTTTGAGCCTGGGTCATCAGCATCTCAGGCCAATGCTGTATCTATTGTACCACCGCCTGGTCAGGCTTTTAGGAATTTTGATAGTAGAGGGTCATCAGTTGTATCGAAGATCATTTGTTTAGGTTTTGAATAATGCATTTGTAGGCAAAGGGATTTCTGAATTAATAACTAAGATTCATAGCACTGTGAGTACAACTCCCAGGGCACTCAGAGCTGTGGGACGTTTTTGTTTGTGAGGAAGCACATAATGCCCAGCATCGCTGGATGCTGTGCAGATGCCTGGTTTGGAGAGTTCACTGTTTCACGGCTGGGTCACACTGCACTTCTTTGATAGTGCTCGGCCTCTGGAGCTGCGTTTGTGGTGCTGCCTTGGGGAGGCAGTGGGCTCCGGGGAACGAGCGGGCAAGCACCCAGTGTGGTTCCAGGCTGGGCAGTGCCTCACATAATTTTGAAACAAAACCATGTTCTCCTTCAACTTTAAGTGTATTATTTTTTTCAAATGTTACTAAGTTATTGGAACACAAATGATTTTTAAGTTGATTGGACCATAATTTAGTAAGTACTATTTCTTTGGCCTTGGCACACCCTGACAAAGTTTAGAGCAGCTGAAATTTGGAAACCTCTGACGTGGAGCATCATGCGGCAGTGCCCAAAACAGGTGTTCTTTCTCACCAGTCAAAAATGCCATCAGTGATTAGCTTCAAGACATAAGCAAATTGAAAGCACAGAGTCCCCAGGCTGTTGTCTGAGATGTCGCTCTTGAGCTCCCTCACAAATGTGACACAGCTGAACAAGTGTGGGTTTTGGTTTTCTACACTGAAGTAAAATGCAGAAGATGCAGTTAATCAAGCATACTACAATAGATTATACTGTTTTTATTTGAAAGTTCACTAACTGCCAGTTTATTGAATTGTGATAACAAATTTCCAGGTGATCTTGCCTGAAAATTTCTTCCTTCAAGATGTGATATTCTGGAAAACCTTGCAAATCAAGGCACTCTGGCTGTACAGTTGGTTTAGCAAGGACAGAAGGAGTAGTTTCTGTTTGTCTTTAACCAGAAACTTTTCCCTGAACTGTCCTGTTATGTATTATAGCTATGGTAGGATCTGAAGGGTAGTCTTGCTTTAGCCAAATGTGAATATGCCAGTTTTTTTAGTAGATTTAGATGACTTTTTCTGCTATGCATAACTCTGTTTTCTTGCTTGCTTGGTCCTTATAGCAATGGTTCAAATACTTAGAAACAAAGGTATTTTTTGCTAAATATTGTGAAATATTGATATACAGTCATTTCTATGAATCAGGACAGTTTGTTAGCAGGACACATGACTGTCATATGTGCAGTATAAAAAACCACAGCTCACTGTCCTTTGAGAGGAGAGTGCAGGGTGGGGGGCACTGTCAAATTATACTTCCCCGGTGTTGGCCTAGTTCTCTGCTAATATTAGCCTGCTGACCCTTTGTCCACACGCCTTTGTTTTGCTCCCTGATTTTGTTTTTTAGCACTTGTTTCTAGGACCCAAAGGGTTAGGAAAATTGGTTGGTAGAGCTTCATTTAGTACCACTTTGTGTTGCTCTGTGGAAGGAGACCCTTGTCAGCAGTGTGGGGAGAGCACTTCCTCCCCTTGTCATTCAGTTCTGCAGGCACACGGTCTCTCAGAGTAGACGCAGGTATCTTTTGGAGATCACTAAAAGGTCAGAAAAAAACACTATTACTGTGTGGTGTTTTGGGATACTATTTAAAAATATTATAGTGTGGATAAATCAGATTGGTGATCTCTTTGAAATTCACTTTTTACATGTGAAAATTTTAAATTTTGTTGGTAATTTTTACCAGGTTCTTTAGAATTGTGTTACTGTTGCCTGCTAACAGTCACCTGGAGGTCAGTTAAGGACAGGTAATGAAGTTGGGCACCTAGGTGGGCTGCAGGGCAGAGGGTGCAGAGGGCATTGGAGGAAGGGACGGTCCCTGGTTCAGGCCCAGCACCCAGTAGCATACATCCTCTGAATCCATGGACTTTTTCCTGAGAGGAAAAAGTGGATTTTATTTATTTATTTATTTATTTATTTATTTATTTATTTATTTATTTATTACAGTGACAGAGAGACAGAGAGAGGGATAGATAGGGACAGACAGGAACGGAGAGAGATGAGAAGTATCAATTGTTAGTTTTTCGTTGCGACACCTTAGTTGTTCATTGATTGCTTTCTCATTATGTGCCTTGACCATGGGGCTGCAGTAGACCAAGTAACCCCTTGCTCGAGCCATTGACCTTGGGTCCAAGCTGGTGAGCTTTGCTCAAACCAGATGAGCCCGCGCTCAAGCTGAGGAGCTTGGGGTCTCAAACCTGGGTCTTTCTACATCCCAGTCTGATGCTCTATCCACTGCGCCACCGCCCGGTCAGGCGGAAAAAGTGGATTTTAGAAGAAATTCTGAAGTTTCTTCTTTTCTTTAACAAAAAGTATTCATGTTTAGAATTCTTGGAGCAAAGGAGTGCATATATGATGAATGAAGGATACAATGATATGCTGATACCAAATTCCTCACTTTTTGTTTTTTTGTTTTTTTGGGTTTTTTTGTGATAGAGAGAGAGGGACAGATAAGAACAGACAGGAAGGGACAGAGATGAGAAACATCAGTTCTTTGTTGTGGCTCCTTAGTTGTTCATTGATTGCTTTCTTAGTTGTTCATTGAATTCAGTTGTTCACATATGCCTTGATTGGGGGGCCTACAGCAGAGTGAGTGACCCCTTGCTCAAGCCAGCGACCTTGGGCTTTAAGCCAGCAAGCATGGGGTCATGTCTATGGTCCCACGCTCAAGCCAGCGACCCCGCATTGAAGCTGGTGAGCCCACACTCAAGCCGGATGAGCCCATGTTCAAGCCAGCGACCTCAGGGTTTCGAACCTGGGTCCTCCGTATTCCAGTCCGATGCTCTATCCACAGTGCCACCTCCTGGTCAGGCTCCTCACATTTCTTACCAGTGTCTGTCCACCTCTCTGTGATATAGGCTAATATATATTGAAATGGCTCCTTCATCAAAAGTAACTATAGCTGCCTGGCCTGTGGTTGCGCAGTGGATGGAGCACCGACCTGGAACACTGAGGTCTCTGGTTTGAAAAACAGCTTGCTCCACGAAGGCACATTTGACAAGTGATCAATGGACAACTAAAGTGAAGCAATTTGAGTTGGTACTTCTCATTCCTCCCCCTTCTCTTTCTCCTCTCTCTGTAAAATCAGTGATTGAATCTATTAGAAAAAAATAGTCTGGTTGGGTTGTGAATATGTATTTGAATGACTAACACTTGTCATAACTGGATTATAACTTTTCTTTGAAAGGACTCAAACTTCTGTAAATTTTAATTTTTATAAAGTTTATTCATTTGTTCAAAAATAGCATGTAATTTGGAACCTCAGTTTACTAGTGAACTAAATAGAAATTTCTCTTAGTAGTAGCAGAGGTGGAATCCAGAGCCCACAAAAGATGGAACTGTGGTAAAATGCAGTGTTGGGGCCCCCAAGTTCCCTGGGGAGCTGTCACTTTAATCTCTAGAATTAGCTTGGATGCTTTTGTGTCTGAGTTTCAGCAGCAGACCGTGGTGCTTGAAGCTATTCTTGGCGTGGCCTGTGGCGTGAGGCAGAGTCTGCCTCTCAGTAAACTGCCTTTGTGATCACGCCTGCAAGGCTTCCTTGGGGTTCTCCTGTGCTTTGCTGCCTTTCGGCCTTGCTCAATTCCTCCTGCCAGGATTGTTCCCTTCTCCCTGGGGGACTTCTCTGCAGCTGCCAACTTAAGACTCTGGAAGGATGGACTTATCAGCAAATTGAATTTACTGGAGTGACATTGGTTAATAGAATTATATAGGTCTCAGGTGTCCAGTTCTTTAATGTCCCTCTGAATATCTTGAGCCATTGTACTGTTACTGACAGTTCATTAGATGTTTTCGCCTCCTCTCTGTCTCCATTCCTGTTGTCCTCTACAGTGCAGCACTTTTATGTCTTGCCTCTCTAAATGAGCTCATGCTTGTGTCTTCCACCTTTGTGTACTCTGGAGTCCTAGCGGAGTGTCTGCATATGGGAGGCCCACTGTATATATCTGAAATTTTGAGTGAATGGGTTAAAGAATTTTGACTTTTAAGAGACTTTAGTCAATTTGCCATATTCTCTTGATACATTGTGTTTTTGTTTCTTTGAGCCACTGGCAACTTCTAAGAGAGACTTAAGGCATAGTTAGTGTTTTCATGTACTGATTTTCCAGAGTAAAACCAGTTATGTTTATAAGAGAGTGGATGGGCATGTCTGCTGCCATAGACTGACCAAGTTGTATGGAAAACAGCTGGCTTAGTTTGTTAGCAAAATTGGACATTAACATAGTTAAATTTAAAGGTGGGTTCTTTGAATGGAATTTCTTAGGGTTTTCCTGGCAGGGTGCAGTATCAAGCTCATTAATTCTCAAGTTGAAATGTCTTAACTAAAATATGGTTTTTCACCCAGTACAAACTTTTAATGTCAAAATTGCATTCAAAGATTGGCAAAAGAACTGAAGGTACTGTTGCCAAGCTCCCAAATTGCAGGCTCAGAAATCCCTTTTGAAAGAGGAAAAGTGGGTGAAGGAACGTGGGAGAAAACTGAGTTACCCAGAATGCAGTTCTCCTCTCAGGGGCAGATGGGCGAGTCTTATTTTTATTATCGGAACACATGCTATGTAGAACAGAAAGACTGAGCCAATGATTACAGGAGTTATTTCTCTTACAAAAGTAATTTTTCCTTTTAAGAAAAGACATCGAAGAATGTTTTTCCCTCTGATGAAATCACTTCATGAAGAGGTCATTTTGTTTGGCCTTTTCTTGACTTGATAAATGTTGAGTGTGATTACAAAATTATTTGATAACATTGCAGATAGTTTGTGAAAAAATAAGACATTTGGAAATTGCTGCTGTCCTCCTTGTGCAGACAGTGATTTGAACTGGTGACGGTTGAGACGTGAAGTTCCTCCTCAGCCCTCTTGTAGAAAGTTCTTGAAAAATAGGGAAGCTTCACATAAAAATCCAGATTGCTGGCTTCTTTGAAAAACCAGAAGCTTGAGTTCTCTGAGCCAGCACCTCTCCAGCCACAGGGAACTGAGCTGGACAGGTGGCCATGTGAGAAGGTGCAGGTCCCTGTTGAACTGCACAGCTGGCCTGCCACCTTGGTCTTAGATCTTCATGTGAACCTAAAATTTGTGTAAGTTTTCATGTATAAAATGTAACAGTGCCATATTTAGTCAGTTAATTAGTTTGTGTGTGGATTCCCCCCCAAATTACCTTTTATTTTTAAACATTTTCGACAGCTTTTTTTTTTTTTTTTTTAAATTTTTATTTTTTACAGAGACAGAGAGTGAGTCAGAGAGAGGAATAGACAGACAGGAACAGAGAGAGATGAGAAGCATCAATCATTAGTTTTTCATTGTGCGTTGCAACACCTTAGTTGTTCATTGATTGCTTTCTCATATGTGCCTTGACCGCGGGCCTTCAGCAGACCGAGTAACCCCTTGCTGGAGCGAGCGACCTTGGGTTCAAGCTGGTGGGCTTTTCCTCAAACCAGATGAGCCCGCACTCAAGCTGGCGACCTCGGGGTCTCAAACGTGGGTCCTCTGCATCCCAGTCCGACACTCTATCCACTGCGCCACCGCCTGGTCAGGCTCGACAGCTTTTTATTTTAATAAACAGCTGTTTTTATTTTTATTTTTATTTTTTGACAGAGATACAGTCAGAGAGGGACAGATAGGGACAGACAGACAGGAAGGAAGAGAGATGAGGAGCATTAGTTCTTCGTTATGGCACCTTAGTTGTTAATTGACTGTGTTCCCATATATGCCTTGACCTGGGGGCTACAGCAGAGTGAGTGACCCCTTGCCTTGCTCAAGCCATCAACTTTAGGCTCAAGCCAGCAACCTTGGACTTCAAGCCAGCGACCATGGGGTCACGTCTATAATCCCCCTATGATCCCACACTCAAGGCAGCGACCCCACGCTCAAGCTGGTGAGCCCACACTCAAGCCGGAGACTTTGGGGTTTTGAACTTGTGTCCTCTGTTTTCCAGTCTGACTCACTATCCGCTGTGCCACCACGTAGTCAGGCAAGAAATTGCTGTTTTTAAAAAGTTGATAGTGTGAGCACCTATGAACATTTCACCTTGATGAATTAACATATGCTTTATCTCTTTCATACACGCACACCATTTTTCTACAGAACCATTTCAAAATAACCTGCTATTATAATAATACTTTTGCTCTATATGTTAAAGGATCAATTGCCTAAGAATAGATACTCTCCTAGATATCTCATCATTATCACACACAAGAAATTTTTTTCTTTTTTTTCAAGTGAGAGGAGGGAAAATAGACTCCCACATGTGCCCGACTGGGATCTACTGCGTGACCCCCGTCTGGGGCCAATTCTCTGCCCACTTGAAGGGCCATGCTCGCAACTGAGCTATCGGGGCTGATGCACTTGAACCAGACAAGCCATGACTGTGGTAGGGGAAGAGAGAGAGGGAGAGAAAAAAGAAGGGGAAGGGTAGAGAAGCAGATGGTTGCTTCTCTTGTGTGCTCTGGCTGGGAATCGAACCCGGGACATCCACACCCTGGGCTGATGCTCTACCACTGAGCAAACTGGCCAGAGCCAACATTTTTTCTTTTTTATGAGTCTAGGCTGGTTCTTTTGTAGAATGTTTCATAATTTGGATTTGTCTGATTAGCTCCTCATTTTTGTTGTCAGAACACCATCGGTTGTGTTTGATCCTGTTGCATCACATCGAGTTGTCAAGCTGTCCTAAACTCAATCATTTGGTTAAGGTCACGTCTACTAGCTCTTCCCGTTATAAAGGCACCTGAGTCCCTCTGTAATATGCTGTGGGATGGTGATTGAGACTGACGCCTCCTCAGCAGCTTGGGTCAGGCGTTGTAAATTGGTGCTTGCAGAAGAGTGATTTTCCAATTCTGTCATTTTTATTTTGTGTCTGTTAGATGACAATTTCTGCAAAATTTGCTTTCCCATCCATTTTTCTTGAATATCAGTATATAGTTTATGATGCTTTACCGTCTTTTTCTTTTTGGTACAAAAATTATCCCAGAATTGGCAAATGGAACCTGATTCAGGTTGGTTTCTGTGTCCTTTTGACATGCCCACATCAGATTATTTGGTATTTCCTCATTTTCTGGTAACAAGTGCTTCAGGCTCACTTTGACCTTCCCTTGCTCCAGACTTGTAATCAGCCATTTCTTCAAGAGGATTCAGTAGAGAAGGTACTTAGAAAACAGATCTGGATACCAAGTTTGCTCATTGTTGCTGAGTGTCTCTGCTTGTAGGGCCTTCCTGTGGATAGAGTCGGAACAGGTATTAATGGTTTATATTATAATGCTTCTATTTTTCAGAGGCTGCAGGAACTTCATAGGTTGTAGTTCATACTGGAAAACTAGGGGACTGGTACCTATGAGGATTTCAGGGGCTAACATTATGTCAGCTTTTTGCAGTTTTCCTTTTCTATAGCCCTCTAAAAAGTTGGGCTTTTCTGATGCTAACAGTATCCAGAATTCACTCTGAAAGGCCAGGGTAAGTGAGCATAGAAACAAAACACTGGATCCATTGGTTTATTTAGTAAGCTTCTGTTCCATAATTCAAAAAATGTTTATTGAACAAGCATCTTTGTTTTAGGTATTGAGTAAGGTCCTCATTCTCCTGGGGATACAGAGAAGTATAGGAATTGGTTTCTGCCCTGGTGGCAGGGTGACCGACATGGATGAGAATGAGCGGAGGAAGGCAGATGCTTGCGACCACTTTTATACCGACAGAGCTCTGGAGACAGACTTATGGGTTCCCCAGGTTAATTGTTCATTAGCCGGCACCCCTATAATGCCGTCTGGGTGGGGCTCCAGGGCAGAAGTGAAGGTCTCAAATCAGTCTGCAGGGATGGCAACAATTCCAGGGAATGGAAAGTTTTTACTATGTTTTAAATTCAAAGCTAGGCTGTGTGGGTAATGCTTTATACTGACCACTGTATTTCAAGAATTTAAAGAATGCTGTGGGTATTTTGAAAATGATCTAGTTGGTACTTAAATAGGAGAGAGATCCCAGCTGAGGTCATTTCTTGGTAAGTGCTTACTCTGCCCTTTATGTAACTTAAGTAGTATTTTGTTTGAAGTCCTTGCATTCTCAGTTTCTTAGTATGCATTGTTCTGTGATGTACAAAGCCATTTTTTAATGTTGTTCAGTTTAGATGCTTTTCAGTGTCCATGTGTAGAACAAATGATAGCATGTTTTCCTAGAGTTGTTCGTGTGTGCAGCACTTCATACTAACATGTTTGAGACCCTCACTGAGAGACCTGCTATTAAGTGGTCTGAGCAATTGAATAGACTCCTTAAATGTCTAAATAAAATGCATTTAGGCAAATATTATGTGATTTATCAAGATTATTTCAGTGAGGGGATTCAGAATATACTATTTGAGTGGAAGAAGGGAATTCAACTCCCAAAGTAAAAACGTTTTGAAAACAAATATGATATAATTGCCACCATGTTGGTTTGCTTCCTTTCTAGACCATCTTGTTCATGATTTTTAAGCACATTTTCTGAAAAGGTGCCCCTAGTTATGTTGTAGAGTTAGTTCCCTCCTTGCCCATTGTCCTGCTGAGTCGTGGTCCCCCCTCTATCTTCGGGACCTGGCCATGTTGTCAGTGTCCAGTTAGGGACCTGCCTTCTCATAGTACCACTGCAGGCCACTAGTTCCCTTTCCTATAGACTGTGGGTCCCTGCTTGCACACCAAGCTTCCCTTGAAGTCGCAGTCCTGGGTTCTCTTTCCTGGACATGCTTTCCCCTTATTGCTGTGAGCCTCAGTTTTAATGCTTCCTCTTTCCTGAAGCCTTCCCAAACTGCTGTTCCTCCAGACTGAGTGTGTTCTCTTTCTCCTGAAGTGTGTGCAGCACTTGATTATTCTTAGGTCACTCTGTGTTTCCCTGGCTCCCTTTCCTGCCTGTCTGCATTATTGTCCCCTCCCTCTCTGCTCCCCTCCCTCCATAGCACCAGGCGTGGAACAAGAGCACAGCAGAGTATTTTCACGTGGCAGAGCCTTATAATGTTAGGGACAGAAGATGAGACACGTGCCAGAAAACTGAAGAGTTCCTTGCTGTAGAATGGAGTGAAAATCCTGGGTGGAAGAATAACTGGGTTGCTCTGGTGCTTTACGGAGTCTTCCATGGCAGCTTTGTGGTCTGAGTAGTACTTATATCAGATAGTCAAGCTCATCCAAGGGCCGTGATGGCGAACCTTTTTATAAAAACCACCCACTTTTGCAGTGCTGGTCAACCTGGTTCCTCCCGCCCACTAGTGGGCGTTCCAGCTTTCATGGTGGGCCGTGATTGGGAACTTTTCCAGGTGGGGCAGTATTGTTGGTGTTCCAAAGCTGCTTGCACCTTGTTAGAGGTAAAATCAGAGCAGTCTGTCTCACTTTTGCATTTACTTTATCTCTTTAACACCATCACTTTCTTTCAGAAATCTGTGCTTGGTTTCGATTAAGATGGGAAGTCACATTCCTCATGCCCCCATTTTCAGGACAACCAAATGGAGGAGCTCAGCTGGCAGCCCCTTCCCTTAGAGTGGGAGCACAGCTGTAGCCGCCAGCCCTGGCTCCTCCTTCCAGCTGGACAGTTCTCATCCCACATCCTGTGGTTTCCTATTCATCTGTCTCTGTGAGCCACTGGATGACCTACATTCAGTAATCTGCACAGATTGCTAGAGTGAACTAATTTGGTACCTATGTGCATTTTCTAAAAGTTTGGATGAATTATATATAGAGAGAGCAAGTCTTTTTCTTCAATTAAATTTTTTATTTTACCCTGGCTGGTTGGCTCAGTCATAGAGCATTGGCCTGGCGTGTAGATGTCCCAGGTTCAATTCCCAGTCAGGGCATACAGGAGAAGCCTCTATCTGCTTCTCAACCCCTCCTCCTCTCGCTTTTCTCTCTCTCTCTTCCCTTCCTGCAGCCATGGCTCCTTTGGAGCAAGTTAGCCCCAGGTGCTGAGGATGGCTCCATGGCCTCCACCTCAGGCACTAAGAAGAGCTCGGTTGCTGAGCAACACCCTAGATGGGAAGAGCATTGCCCCCTAGTGGGCTTTCCAGGTGGATCCTGGTCAGGGCACATGCCAGAGTTTGTCTCTTTGCCTCCCCTCCTCTCATTGAATTTAAAAAAAATGTTTATTTCTAAATAATTGTAGGTTCACAGTACATTAGTATTATTTACAAGGAATAATATGGAGAGGTCCCATGTGCTCTTTATTCATTTCCCCCAGTGAAACCATCTTGAACTATAGTACATCTTTCCAACCAGGATGTTGACACTGATGCCATCAAGATGCAGAACACTTTCCAAGTATCCCTCCCACTGGTGGCCCTGGTATAGTACCACCCACATCCAGCCTGCTTTACCCCTTCCTTCGCCCCTGGCAACCACCAATATAGTTTCTATTTCTATAATCTCATCATTTCAAAATGATACAAAAGTGTTTAAATCTGTGACCGTTTTGAGGTAAATTTTGTATAATTCGATGGGGTTTGGGGTGAAGTCCATTTTTGTGCCTGTGGGTGTGCAGTTGCTCCAGGGGTATCTGTTGAAAGACTGTTCCTCTTCCCTTGAGTTGCTTTTGCACCTTTGTTAGAAATCAGTTATGGCCAGCTGCTCTGTCTGTTTACCTGCACATCTGTCTGCCGGTACTGCGTGGCCTGCAGTTTGGTGGCTTAGATAGTGAGCCTGAATACCAGATATACTGATTCCTCCTAATTCGCTCTTTTTAAAAAATTGTTTCAGTTCTTTTCCCTTTCTGTATAAATTTTAAAATAATCTTGTCTATAGCTACAAATAAAAACTAGCTAGCAAGAATTTAGATAGACTATGTGAAACCTCAATAAGTTTCTGTATGTTCCCCAGCCAAGGACTGAACCAGCCACGTCTGCATTGCAAGACAATGTTCCAGACAAGCGAGCCATTCAGCCAGGATGACTATGTGAAACCTCTATATCCACATGGCAAGGGTGGCCTCTTCACTATGTTGAGTCTTCCATTCCATGAACATCAAGAGTCTTTTTCTTTCTTAGTGAAAGCTGAAGATATAAAGATGTAGATAGTTGTGATGTCTCAGTAAGAGATGATTTTTTTTTTTAGTAAGTTTTTTTTTTTTTTAATTTTATTTATTCATTTTAGAAAGGAGAGAGAAAGGGAGAGAGAGAGACTGAGAAGGTGGGGAGGAGCTGGAAGCATCAACTCCCATATGTGCCTTGACCAGGCAAACCCAGGGTTTTGAACTGGCGACCTCAGCATTTCCAGGTCGACGCTTTATCCACTGTGCCACCACAGGTCAGGCGAGATGATTTTTTTTTTAAGCTAGAATGAAAGAGAGAGAGAGAGAGAGAGGAAGGGGGAGAGGTGAGAAGCGAGAAGCATCAACTTGTTATGACACTTTAAGTTGTTCATTGGTTGCTTCTCATATGTTCCCTGACCAAGGGCCTCCAGCTGAGCCAGTGACCTTGGGCTTCAGGCTAGTGAACTTTGGGTTCAAGCCAGCAACCATGAGGTCATGTCTGTGATCCCACACTCAAGCCAGTAACCCCATGCTCAAGCTGGTGAGCCCGTACTCACACCGGCAACCTTGGGGTTTCGGACCTGGGTCCTTAGCATCCCAGGTTGATGCTTTATCTACTGCACCACCACCTGGTCAGGCTCAGTAAGAGATGATTTTACTCCAGGGAGAATATCAGTGACAAACTGTCAATTCCTTTTTTTCCAAATGTATATAGGCCTATGAAAGGAGATTTCCTACATGTCCTTTGATTCCGATGTTCATGGACAGTGACACTGTGAGTGAATTCAAGAGTGAGGATGGGGCTATTCACGTTATAGAAAGACGTTGCAAACTGGACATAGACGCACCCAGACTGCTGAAAAAGGTGACCACAGGCCCTCTGAGGAGGCACCCCCAAACCAAAATGAATTACACTCACAGCTTGTAGTGCAATTGGGTGGTACTAATAAATCTTTTTTTTCTTTATTTCTTTTTTTCAGATTGCCGGAGTTGACTATGTTTATTTTGTCCAGAAAAACTCACTGAATTCTCGGGAACGTACTTTGCACATTGAGGCGCATAATGAGACGTTTGCCAATCGGGTCATCATTAAGGAGCACTGCTGCTACACTGTGAGTACTGCACTTGGCAAGGACGTGCCCTGTGTTGCTGTGCATAGCGCCCATAGTCTTTGTCAGACTCTGTCACTTCTTTCCCTGGTTCACTCAGCATGGAGGTAACCAGGTGATGCTTTGACTATATTTAGCTACCACTTCACTATACAGCTTCTTTTCTATCCATTCCAATACTGCAGTGACATATATTGAAGGACCCATGACACTGGGACCTCTAAGAGCGGCACTGAGTGCATTGATCTGCTCTTTATATTCACTGCTTAAGCACCGTTTCCAGAACTTCTCTTATTGGATTATTAAAATAACTTACTGGTTCCTCTGTTTCTCACTCACTCCCTGTAGTGTGTCAGCCCTGAATCCAGAGGGTCCTCAGGCAGTGTGTCAGATCATGTCACACGTCTCTGGGCTGGAGCCCAGCAGTGTCTGGGTATTTCATTCCAAGATCATGCCTCTGCTGTCCTGCCTTTCTGGCTGTCCCGCTGCATCTGGCTGTCCCTGATGGTACAGGTGTGCCTCCACAAAGGACCACTCCAGGGGCACCTCTCCAGGAGCACTTGTCCCCAGTCCTCCCTGACTCCCACCCAGCTTCCTCCAGTCTTTGCTCAGACCTCCCTTCTTGAGGAAGCCAGCCAGAACACCTGGTTTAACTCTGTAGCCTGCCCCCCCATCCCGTTCCCCATTGTTTTAACCTTGCTCCACCTTTTCTTTTTTCCATAACACTTATTCTCCAGCAGTGATGCACTTTCTTACCTAATCATGTTTATGGCTAGTTGTCTCCTTCTGCTAGACTGTAAACCCCATGAGTGAGGGATTGTTTTATTTTTATTTAATTTTTGTGTGTGACACAGACAGAGAAAGGGATAGGGACAGACTGAAAGGGAGAGAGATGAGGAACGTCAATTCTTTGTTGTGACACCTTAGTTGTTCATTGATTGCTTTCTCATATTTGCCTTGACTGGGGGGCTACAGCAGACCAAGTGACCCCTTGCTCAAGCCAGTGGCCTTGGGTCCAAGCTGTTGAGCCTTGCTCAAACCAGATAAGCCCATGCTCAAGCTGGTGACCTTGGGGCTTTGATCTGGGTTCCTCTGCGTCCCAGTCCGAGGCTCTATCCACTGCACCACCGCCTGGTCAGGTTGTTTTGTTTATAATGGAGAACTCCACTCAGTATATGTGAATGAAGGAATGAATCAAGAATGACAGTAAAGCTCTCCTTATAAAGTCATTATTAGAATATTTTAGAAATACTGTTTTGGTTTTTTTCATGATTTTGGACCTCTCTGTAATTTTTCTTTTCTCCTCCTTTCATGAAAGTAACATTATTAGTGAAGTAAGTATTTTCTTCTGGTGACCAGTTGCTTGAGGAGCAGATAAATGCTATTCTTGGATGTTAATTCTGTAGTTAATGAACTGTTTTCTCATTTATTTGCAGGTTCACCCTGAAAATGATGATTGGACCTGTTTTGAACAGTCTGCCAGTTTAGATATTAAATCTTTCTTTGGTTTTGAAAGTACAGTGGAAAAAATTGCAATGAAACAATATACCAGCAACATTAAAAAAGTGAGTCTATATCTTAGGGTGTTATGGGAAAGGGTGGGCAGGCGTCCCTGGGAAAATTTGAGCTGGCAGGCTTTTTCGGAGGCTGGGAAGAGGGAAGTTAGAGATCCCAGCCGGGGGGGTGGAGAAGAACTGTTCTGACTTTACCCCTTGCCTTTAGATCCCAGGGAGGGGAAGGCTTCCTCAGGTTCAGAGAATGCTTGTTGCCAGTGAAGTAAGGAGGAGCATGTAGCCACTGGCCAGGGCATCTCAATGTGGAGCATGAAATCGCCAGGAAGGTGAAGGGTGGGGCAAGGTGGGAGCAGCCACTCACAGCAGTGGCCTGGGGGCCCTCAGGCTCTGCGGGCAGGCAGCCTGCACCCCGAGGGGCTTTACCAGGTGACCTCTCCATCCCACCTTTGCTCATTCAGTTCATCTGCCATGGAAGAACTTTTCTTCCATTTTTATGCGGCTACTCATTATGTTGTGGGATTTGGATTTTGAAATGGATCAGTATGGGATTATGAATGCTTTTTGAAGGCTTGTTTTATTTTGGGGGCCTAAGAAAGAATTTGGATTGAGACACAGTGTGGTATTGAGTGCCAACGTGGTAAACCTGTGCTTTAATTCGTCATCAAAGTCCTGCCCCCTTATGTAGCATTTCTTAGGTTTTTGGAGAAGGAGAAGTAAAATAAGAGAAACAAATGCAAAGGCATTTGACTTTTTTCTGTTTATTCCAAAGCAATTCAGTTTTTATTAGTGTTTTAAAAACCTGTGAGGGATGAATAATTTGAATGGTGAATATATACTAACTTTAACGTTGATTTTGTTTAAAGGGAAAAGAAATCATTGAGTACTACCTTCATCAGCTAGAGGAAGAAGGCATAACGTTTGTACCCCGCTGGACTCCTCCCTCCTTCGCACCCTCTTCAGAGACATCTGTATCGTGCAGGAAGCAAGCAGCGTCATTGGCTGTTGTGGTCCCAGACGCTGCGCAGAAGGAAGGGCTGGGCAGCGAGGCCCTCAGTACCCCTAGCGCAGCCCCTGAGCCTGTGGTGGGGACCCCCGACGGTGGGTTCATTCTGAGAGCAAGACTAGCTAGTGACACGAACTGTCCTCCTCTATTCTCTACCTGTTCCAGTTCCCCTAGCACCTGTTTCTTAGAATAAAGAAGCTTAGAATTTTTTTTAATGGGCAGGAAGGGTTATGTGAAGTTATGGCACCAGGAAAGGTTTTCATTTCAGTTGAAGGCATCTTTAATGAATGTAAGGTAGCAACTGATGTTTTAAACACAACTCTGTCATCATTGCTTTTTATGCTATGTGTCAGGCGCTGTCATAAGCCCTTTATGAACACTTATTTAATAGTGGTTCCTCTTAGGTTGGAAACGCTTTTCTGAGGCCCAGAGAAGTTGAGTCACTTGCATAGAGTCACGCTGTTAGTGGCAGGGCTGGGATTAGACCAGTGGCTGGCTCCAGAGTCTGCTTTTAGCTGCTGTGCTACTCTTCATGTGTGTGTGACACACACACCCCTACCTTTTTTGTTTCTCAGAGTGATGCCCATTGTAAAAGAAGAAAACACGAGAAAATTCTGTCATTCGGGAGCTTTGTTAAATTGTTGGTATTTCTCTTTTCCTGAATTCTTCACTATAGTTAAACTGTGCCATTGGCTGGCTTTGAACAGGTGGCAGATGTCTCATTGGTTTTGGGATACATTCTGTTTTTGCACCTTGTGAATTTTTCTTCGCAATACTTAATTTTTACCTCATTTTTGCAGTTTGTGTGTTATCATGAAAAAGGTTTCTTGTATTCTTGAACACAGCTGTATTCAAGATAGGTCCAAATTATTATTATCTAAGTTCTTTTTATATAACTTTGAATTAAAAGTCATTAAGTATCTGGTATAGCCGCCATTCTATTATAAATAGAATTAAAATTTTGCAAATGGTGGTGACCTGGCAATTAGAGAATACAACAGACTTTCAGCAAGTGTACCTGTGGTCATTCAGGGAGTTGATTTCAGAGGCTGTCCTTGAGGTGTCCTGTGCTGGCTGGTTTCCCTCTGTAGTCCTGTGGTGTCACTGAGTTCTGGGACTCGGAACCACACCTGAGCTCCGCTGAGCAGGACTCTGGAATACTTCTCTTCTAGTGTTCTTGTTGTAAATGATCGCATATGACTTCTATTTCAGACAAACTGGATGCAGACTACATCAAGAGGTACCTGGGTGACTTGACTCCACTGCAGGAGAGCTGCCTGATCCGGCTTCGCCAATGGCTCCAGGAGACCCACAAGGGCAAAGTGAGAATCGGCACCGTGTGTGGGGGTGCTTTCTGTGAAACCGGTCCCTGGTCCCATCCACAGTTCCTCAGAGTTAAGGTCCCTGATTGCCATAGCTGAGCCTGATGCTTCCAATCTGAAAGTCATTGCATCTGTGTTTCTGTGTAGCATCAAGTCCCTTGTGGCAGGCCACGGTGCCTTTCTGCGTATAATTACCTGTGTTCTTCCATGTTTTACAGAGAATGATCTTGCTTGAAAACAATTGCAGTTCTAGAACGCTTTGAAGGAGTTCACAGATTGTTCAGAGATTAGAAAAGCTTGAGCTTTGATTTTGAGGTTTTTCATAGAATTTTAGCCTCATAAGAATGAGGTTTTTAAATAAGCCTCATACTAATGGGGACTGGCAGTGAGAGGAGGTGTGATGGTGTGTCTGGCTCATTACTAGCATTACTTAGTAAAGGGAAGCCAGGCATCACAGGCAGTCGGCCTCTCTAATTGTCCCTCATGGTTACTGGAGCCCAGGTGTGGACTTGGTGTCATCTATTAAGAACACAGCCACAGGAACATTAGTGACCATTTGTTGTGCACTGACCATGTATTAGACACTGTGTTAAGATGTCAAAAGTCTTCCAAACAGCCCAGTGAGGTGGACGTGGTTTTGATCACCCTGTCTGCACATGAGGAAACTGGGACTTAGAAATGTTAAATAACTTACCCAAGGTCTTGCAGCTAGTGTGTGGTAGGTCAGGTTTTGAAGCCAGGTCATTTTAACCACTTCCATGTTATGGTGGATTTTTCTGAGTCATGCCCTCTCAGTACAGAGTTATTTTCCCAGAAGTCGGTAGTTAGGAGGCTCCAGCTTCCACCCACAGCTCATTTCCTGTAGGCGAGTGATGTGCATTAGTGAGTGCGTGGCCATAGGGGAAGACAGTAGGTCCAGTGAGGCCCAGACATGGTCTTGGCTTTGGTTTTTACTCAGGGAAGCGATGTATTGATCGCTACTAGTGCAGTCTTTCTAGAGAAGGTTCCCATGTGTTAGCAAAACCAACACTTTTTTTAACTTGTTAATGATACACATACATTACAGAAAAGTGCAGAAATCATTGTAATTCATAGACCAGCTTAGTGAATTTTGAAGCATTTGATAATTTAAATTATTGATGCCTTCTCTACTTTGCTGAAACTAAAGTAGAATACTGTAAAAACTATTCAGATGAATAATGCTGGTTTTCTGAAGCATTAAGAAAGGCGAATTTTAAATAGTGTAGTAATGCAGCCTACTTTTGGTAAGAAGTGAGAGTTTTAGAGCTCTATTCCCTTGGTAACTTGTTTTTTTTCCCTTAGCAGCTTTTACCGTTGCTTAGAAAAATCTTTCTCTCCCAACAGATCCCAAAAGACGAGCATATTCTTCGGTTCTTACGTGCCCGAGACTTCAATATAGACAAAGCCAGAGAGATCATGTGTCAGTCTTTGACTTGGCGAAAGCAGCACCAGGTGGATTACATTCTTGACACCTGGCACCCTCCCCAGGTCCTTCAGGACTACTATGCGGGAGGCTGGCACCATCACGACAAAGGTAGTGTGTCAGGTTGGCATTCAGGACAACGTTCGGGACGTGTGGAGAACTCCTTCCACAGAATTAAGTGGGCCCTTGCGTGCCTTGTCCCTCCCCTCCCAGCCTGAGCAGACCAATGCTGTGTCACAGCCAGTATGGCACTAACCTACCTGGGAAATCCCCGTGGGCATGCGGGAGGGCTGAGCTCTTTGCCTCTTCCTTCTGGCTCACATTGCCCTTGGGCTAGTTACGTCAGTTCCTATCTTAAATAAATATAGTTTTTGGACATACTTAAACAACCAAAACATTGAAGGCAGTTTTTTTAGGAGCACAGTGCTAGTAAAGGAACTCTTCAATGAGTTAAACCCTTACAGTTATCTGTAAGATTGTATAACCAGGATTTCAATGTCAGAACAGCGAGAATTTCAGCTCCATTTTGGGGAGTAAGCAAAAACTTAGGCCAAGGACAGTGACACACCTAAAGTGAAGTTGATTTATGAGCGGTTTTATTTGGAGGGCTTTCCATCTCCTGCCCACGGGGAGACTTGTGTTGTCTGTCATAGGCATGCTCCCTGTTTCCTGGCAGTGGACAGAATGGAATCCCAGACACAGAGAGGCCACAGGTTTGCCCTGGAACTCCCTCTTCCCGCTTTTAGACAGGCCCTTTCAAAATTGAGCAGCTCTGATTTGTCCATTTTCCAGACTTAATCTTCTGTACTTTTGCAGGTTAATTGTAGGTTTACTAATTTTTTACTGGAAGCATACATTTATTCCACTTTGTGACCTCAAAAGATTAAAAAGTTTGGTAGTAAGACATTAAATTTATCTTACTAGTGTTTGAAGAGACTTTATAAATCTTCCTTTCAATAAGATTGGAGAGCACAAAAAAACCTTTTTTGCTTAACTAGACCAGATCTAGACCCACAGTCCCCTAGGAGATGATGTTTACCAGGTGATAAATACCAGGAAAATGTTGGCCCATGTCAGGATGCCAGTGCTGACCCTCCGCTGACAGCAGAAGACGTCTCAGTGTCTTCTTGGGTCCGTAATCTACCCTCATCCTTCCTGCTGCTCTCCTGTGGCCCCGAGAGGCAGGGCTCGAGAAAATACTGGCTCCTAGGGACACACTGGCCATCAGGATCATACTCCCTCTGTGGAGCTGGCTCTGGTGGTGGGGATTTGTCAAAGCTAGGTCCCTCTCAGGCTCCATTCAGTAGACTGCTGAGCTGTAAAGAAGTAGAGCCAACATGTGCTGGTTTTTATGGATTTAAGAGTTCTAGAAAGCCCTCATTTATCATGATTCTTAGGGTGGGAATTAAGGAAAGCTGGCTTTTTAAAACACTTGATATTAAATTTTTGATAACCTATGAAATGAAAATAAAAGCATTCTGTACTCACAGGAAAACTGAATATTCTGATGTCCCTTGCTGCTGAAGTTAGAGCTCTGCTCAGCCCCTGGTGTTTCAGGGAGGAGCTAAGTGTGTGACAGACATCACAGTCAATGCAGGTGGTTAGAGCTGAACAGAGGTGGAGCACCCTTGACCCCTCACTGGCGCCGAAATGTCTCCATAACCCTGCTAAGCAGCTCTGTCCAGGGGGCTTTTGTTTTTTCCATGCACAGTTTTTTTGGGGAAAAGGTTGAGGGAACCTCCTGTCCACACACAGAAGCCACTGCTGCTTCTCAGTAGGAAAGAACTTGAAGCTTTTCTGGAATACACAAGAGCATGCGTGCATTTCCTTGTCGTGGCTTTTAAAGCTGCATCCTTGGAATCACAGCAAAACAGTGCTGATAACACCTTTCCTCTGTCTCTCCTGCAGATGGTCGGCCCCTCTATGTGCTTAGGCTGGGGCAGATGGACACCAAAGGCTTGGTAAGGGCCCTCGGGGAGGAGGCCCTGCTGAGATATGTAAGTGCTCATGGGGTCCAGGGTGCCAGGCTGCCTTAGGCCTCCCACTTTCTTTCCCTGCCAGTGGGTTTGGGACATTATAATTGTCCTGTTATGACAAGCAGGCATTGTTTTTGTAATTAGAAAGAGAAAGCTATTAATATATTTGAAAATTTTTCAAAAGCAGGCACAGAAATTATAAAAATGTTCACGGGAAGCATCTACAAAACAAAATCACTATAACCACATAAGATGACTGCTTGGGAGCTGATTCTTAGTCATCTTTTGACCTTGAGTCCGACATTGAATTGGTTCCTACTTTCCCATGCTCACTCTCTTTTTGAGATGTCCCTCAAACCAGACCTCTTTGTAGTAGTCTTTCCTCTTTTTTTTTGTAAAGTGAGAGGCGGGCAGTCAGGGAGGCAAAGAAAGACTCCCACATGCACCCGACCAGGATCCACCCGACATGCCCACCAGGGGGCGAATCTCTGCCCATCTGGGGCGTTGCTCCACTTCAATCAGAGCCATTCTAGCGCCTGAGGCAGAGGCCATGGAGCCATCCTCAGCATCTGGGCCAACTTTGCTCCAATGTAGCCTTGTCTGCGGGAGGGGAAGAAAGAGATAGAGAATGAGGACAGGTGGAGAAGCAGATGGGCACTTTTTCTGTGTGCCCTGACCGGGAATCAACCCAGGACTTCCATATACCGTGCCAATGCTTTACCACTGAACCAACCGGCCAGGGCCTATAGTATTTTTTCCATTGACACTTTCTTAGTCCAGGCTCTTAGCATCTTTCTTCTAGACTAAATAAATGTCTCCTTTGTCCCTGAATCGAGGCTCATCCCCTCTACTGCAGCCTCCACAGTGTGGGAAGTTATGAAGAGAACACAGTCCTTAGACTAAAAAGCAAAAAACTAAAAGGCTTATGTATAATTCAGTTCTCCTAAAATATCCACTGTTAGCATTTTGTTGTGGATTCTGTTAGCGTCCACCACTGTGTGTGCTTACACGTGCATGCAGGCATGTCCACACGCACACATGGGTGCAGAGAAATAGTAGAAAGGTATGGGTGCAGGACAGGTTTGTTATCTAAACAGTGTTCCCTTTAGTTATGCTTAAAGTCAGTCTGACATTGCCCTTTCTCTTGGCTGCTACATGTGTTGTTACAGTGTCCCCACTTAACAAGCAGTCACCACTGCTTGTCCAGAGGTGCTTGTTCTGAAGACTCAGAAGCAGGTCACTCCCTCCCTGCCTGTCTGGTGCCTCCTCCTGTGACCTCACTTTGAGGTAGTGGTTGCTTTTGCCACAGAGTGAGAGTCTTTGTCAGGGATATGTTTTATGTGTATCAGAAAATCTGAATAGATGACTGTTTTGGTTTACAGGCTTCCCTAGAATATATTATATTATTGATGTGGTAGTGTTACCTTCTTAGGCTTACATGGAGTATTTGTGACCCTTTGTGCGCAGGTTCTCTCCATCAATGAAGAAGGGCTACGACGATGTGAAGAAAACACGAAAGTTTTTGGCAGGCCCATCAGGTAGACATGAGATTTTGTTTTTTTCTCCAGCTTATTGAGAATATGACTTTACATTTCTAGCTGATTTTTAGAATCCAAATCTGGTTTGATTTTTAGATCCAAATCTAAATAGTTGACTGTTTTTCATAGTGTACTAAAAGATCGAAAATAGATACATGTGTCATGTGGTCAGTTAGGAGGGACATTGCTGGATTTGGTATTTCTAACCCCCTAGATATTGCCCTGCCCTCAGTCTGAGTGGGTTGTCATTGGACTCTTAAGTTCCGTGAGGGCAGGGCTCTGAGGGTTTTGTTCATGCTGTGTTCTCAGCTCCCAAGACAGTGCTCTATCAGAGAGCACTTGTGGCGCTGCACATTCGGGCGCAGAGCCTGCCCCATGAGCTTGCTAGGAGTGGCTCCGCCTGTCCAGCAAAGCATGTGCCTCGCTTGCTGGATCACTTGGTGTATCAGACCGAGGATTTTATTCATTGTCTATTAGCTGCCAATCACTTTGAGGGTGCAGGGGTTGGTCCCACCACACTGATTTCATATGTCTTAGACAAGCAGATAGAAGTGTAGTTCATAACACTGTAATTTTAAAAACTGGAATGGAATTTTTCAAAAATGGATATAAATGACGATTTTATAATATTAAAGAGAAAAAAATAGCTAAGGGACCCAGTTTGCTAAGTATCCCCTCTTGAATAACACATCTGCGCACCTGCAGTTCGTGGACCTGCCTGGTGGACCTGGAGGGACTGAACATGCGCCACTTGTGGAGACCTGGCGTCAAGGCCCTGCTGCGCATCATTGAGGTGGTGGAAGCCAACTACCCTGAGACACTGGGCCGTCTGCTGATACTGCGGGCTCCCCGGGTGTTTCCTGTCCTCTGGACACTGGTGGGTTAGATGCTGGTTTGCAGCGACTGTTAGGCAGACATGCATGCATTCATATCCATGTGTCTGTGACTAAATCCTAGCTAGTTAGGGAAAAAACAGTTAACATGGAAGACATAAAATTTCTCAAATTGTTTAGGAAAGAAAGAATTCCTGAGTGTCCTAATGTCATGCAAATGGACTTGACAGAAAAAGCATATCAAGCTCAAATTCTCTTTCCCACTCATAATATAACCTTAATCTCTGAAAATGAGACAGCCAAGCAAAGATAACCATAGGATCACAGGATTTCTTTTATTGACAGGTTAGTCCATTCATCGATGACAACACCAGAAGGAAATTCCTTATTTACGCGGGAAACGATTACCAGGGCCCAGGCGGCCTGCTGGATTACATCGACAAAGAGATCATCCCAGATTTCTTGGGCGGGGAGTGCATGGTAGGTACTTAGGCAGGGGCTGTGCCTTCAGCTACTTATGAAGAGGAAATGTAATGTTGGTTTGCACAACTGATCTTCAGAACTTTTAATTTGGATTATTTTTGTTTTTATTATTTTTGGCTGGCATCTCTGAGACCCACCATTAAGTAATTTCTGATAACACGCACATTTCCTCATCATTAAATATCAGTGGAAATGTGTGCTAGAGTCTAATCTAACTGCAGCTTGGCAAGTCCCTCAGCTTGGTAGAAATCAGATTTTAACTGTTTTAGAGGAGCTGTGCATTTTTTAAAAACACTATTAAAAAATCAAAGTGATCCTCAAGATTTTCCCACTGACAAATTAGGATAACATTTTAAAGGACATAAACGAAGGGAATTAGTTCTCTTTTATGTTACTTGGGATTTTTAATACATTGAGTTGCTAGATTATCAGGCAAATGCCTCCATTTCTATACCCTGCACTGTGATGAAGGAATCAGAAGTTTAGTTCCCTAAGGACCTCACAGTCTCGGGCTCGCTCAACCACCTGATAGCAGGGTGAGGGGAACTGAGGAGGCCCAGTGACTTGCAGAGGGACGGCTGCAGCCAGTGGGAAGTCATGGCATCATAAGTCAAGTTCTTATTAGAGAAAGGATCTCTCTTATTCTTCACAGCAAATAAAATTATCTGTCAGGATATGTACATGCATATCTGGCTCATGTATTTACCTAATGAAGTGGGCTTTTAGGAAAATCTGGATGGTTACAGGAATTTAAACAGTGTTTGAATCCAGCTCCAAGTTCATCAGTTCTGCCATAAAAAATTGCCAGTGTATCATTGTGCTGTGCAAATGACAGGTCCCTCACTTTCCAAGTGCCCATGACTAGGAAACCCTGAGGTCAGGTTTGTGGAAGCCCACAAGTAACTCATGTTACGTAAGAGAACCGCTTATGCAGTTGCTGCTACGAAAATGAGAACTGTAGCAGGAGACTGGCCTGACTCGTGGCCAGTGCTGCTTGTTTGTCACTGACTGCCGTGACATCTTCACAATGGGAGGGTCCTTATAACTGAAGGAAGTCACCATGCTCTGGCCTGTGAGACTTCCTCTGCCTTCTGTGCTGCTGTCCAGGCTGTCACAGAGGTGGCACTCACTCTGCTTTCCTGCACGAGAGCATTTCACCACATGTCATTGTGAAGTCTTCCAGCGTGACGCCATTGCTGTGATGGGGTTTAGTCACGTTTGTTTTCTGTGTGATCACTGCCCAGGACTGATAATCCGGGAAGCATTTGGATTTTATGAGTTGTATGAAGTCACTGTGTCAAGGTCAGTTAGGAAATTTATGAAATGAACAGATTCTGATTCAGTTTAACCTGTTTCAGTCAATCTCTTTTATTATTTTTTGGCTGATGTCAGGACTGACCATTTGACTTGAGGTAGACATGGAGCTTTCATTGTTGATATGTATTTTGACTGTAATTTCCTATAATAAAAATAATGCCTATAAGCTGCTGAGAATAAACCCCTTTCTTAACATAATGTTTCCTTTACAGTGCAGTATTAATACTTGTCATTCTCATAAAAACCAGAGATCCTTTCTCTAATAATTGAGCCCAGCACTCGTGCACATTAATGTGAATTCTCCGGTAAATCAGCTTCGACTTAGTCTTATTTATAGCAAGACACATGCGTCTCATTGGGTTCTGACAGTTGTGTTGCTAATAAGTATCACAGAGTGTTTGATACACGCTGGGTGTCCGTTCCCTCAGCAGCACAGGTTTGGCCCTGCTAGACTGTGGCTCACCTGAGCTTTGATGCTCAGGGAGGGCTGTGCTGTGTTTGCACAGCTTTCATGGCCATGTTTCCCTTTCCAGTGTGAAGTACCAGAGGGCGGGCTGGTGCCCAAGTCTCTGTATCGGACTGCAGAGGAGCTAGAGAATGAAGACCTCAAGCTCTGGACCGAGACCATCTACCAGTCTGCCAGCGTTTTCAAAGGCACCCCACACGAGGTGCGCCTGTGGGACGGGCGTGCGGGATGCTGGACCTCCTCTCCCTGCAGAGTCACCAGTAGATCATCCCTGTAGGGTTCAGTTTAGAAGAATCAAATGCTTTGGCCAGCCTTTGTCTTTAGACTTTTATTGGGCAAGCGTCTCAGAACTGCAGGTAGCTGTTCCCAGGCAGAGCACCTGGGGATGAGGCAGCCCCTCCCTCCAGCGCACAGAGACCCGAGCATGGAGGTGTGCATGGCAGCTTGACTTTTAGGTTTATTTATAATTACATAGGAATTTCATTTTTTGTTTTTTGTTGACTGAGTTTTATATTTTAAAGGAATGTCCCCATTTTATGTTAGTCTAATAGAAGAGAAATTTCCTGTTTTGCTGTCACATTGTAGTGCAGACAAGGTTTTCCTATATTTTTACATACGCTATGTGTCCTGTGACATTGTGAGTGACCTGAGATGCAAAGAACTCACAACTGAGTTGCCTTTTCCTGAGCCCCAGTGTGAGATTGTGGCTTCAACATTGAGAGGACGGCAGCACTAGGCAGTGGCTTTCAGAGAATGGCCTCCTGCCACAGCAGCTTGCCATTTCTGCTGTCTCCCCATATGATCTGCCTGTAATTTGTGGGACAGGTGGATACTGTTGTTATGGTTTCAATGGGCAGAGATAAAAATGTGGTGTGCCCCAGTCAGATTCTGTAGGGAGTCTCATATTTTCATGGCTGCATCTTAAGGATTATTTGTATTTCTTATTTGGAGGCTAGTTTAAGAAGATAGTTCTTGTTTTTCCTTTCTGAAGTTACCATCAACTCTTGTTCGTGGTGGAGAACTTAGTGGCACACTATGTTTTTTGAGTCACTGGCTATCTGTGAAAATGGGTAGCTAGGGTTTCTCTGTCCGAAAAGTTCATTTCTGCTTTGAGGGTTAAGTAAAGCACAAATCAAGGACAGTGGCGCCGCCAAATGAAGGCTGAGTTAAATGTCCTGTCATCAAGGCAGGAAAGAGGGTGCCTTTCAGTTGAGGGGTTAACATCTATGAGAGCGCTGCCCTGGCGACCTACTTTGCAGGAGAGAGAGAATGCCGAGTGGTTAGGGCCACTGTTATTCTTAGACATGACTTTGTGCTTTATGGAGCCTGCTCTTTACTAAAGTTCTGAAGGGGTGTTTCAGCAGAAGAAGGGTAGTGGTGCAGCTGAAGGAAAAGCGCGCTCGACAAAGCAGAGTGCTGAAGACACCGTGCAGAGGGAGGCTCACAGGCGCACTCGGGGGCGGAGGGAGTGCACAGGCCCTGGCTTCTGCTGGAATGTTTTAGTGAATATATAACTTTGCACAGCTGGTTTTAATTCTCATGTCCCTCCCATAGTAATCTTTTGAAAGTACAACTTGGATAATTCCCTGCTGGAAAACTTTATATGGGTGCCATATAAAGTGTAGATTTTAGATTGGCACTCAACCCCTGGCCCTTCCCCCACCCCCATGCCACGTGGCTCCCCTACCTCCAGCTGCCATGGTCCCACTGTGAGCAAAGGGGCCTCCCTGGCAGGGGGTGGTTCCTCCTTCTATGTGCTCTTCATTCAACTCCTACCTGCTCTGGGCCTACCCACGGCTCCCCAGCCCAGAGCAGTCCATGGGCCCACTTGTATACCCTCTCGACTGATTTCCTGTTTGTATTGTTGAGACGTTTTCACAGCTGGGACCCAGTATTTTAGAGTCCTGTCTAAAACAGGAAATCTTGGATTGTGGGTGTGTCTCATGAAGTGCGCAGAGCAGGGCCCATGACCTGTAGCGGGACCCAGTGGTGGAGTGAATGAAACTGAGTGGGAACCTGGTAGTTGGTTATGAATCTGTGTGAAGGACACGCTGATAGGACATTTCTCCTCCCCTAACACACAACTGGGCTGGAAAGCCCCATGAGCACACAGCAGCACAGCAGGGTCCTTCACTGCCTTGGTGGTTGATGCAATCTCTTCTTCCAGATTCTCATTCAGATTGTAGATGCCTCTTCAGTGATCACTTGGGATTTTGATGTGTGCAAAGGGGACATTGTCTTCAACATCTATCACTCCAAGAGGTCACCACAGCCCCCCAAAAAGGACTCCCTGGGAGCGCACAGCATTACTTCTCCAGGAGGGAACAATGTGCAGCTCATAGACAGGGCCTGGCAGCTGGGCCGGGACTACAGCATGGTGGAGTCGCCTCTGATTTGCAAGGAGGGAGAAAGTGTGCAGGTGAGACCAGCGGGAACACTGCTCGGCAGTTTTGTCTGGAGAAGGGTCAGTTGCCTCCTTCCTGCCCTGCACAACTGGCACTGTCTGCAGGAGACCTGATAGAACTGTCTGGTTCTATTTCTGATCAGAATGACTCAAGGAGCCAGGGGAGTCTTAGGAATAAAAGGACTCAGGCCTGACTGGTTTTACACAGAATCCATGTGTGTGAGTCTGAAGTGTGTGAGTTTTCTTTAGAAGTATCTTCACAAAAGCCACCTGGGAGGGAAGGGAAGTCACGTGCATGCACAGCTGGGTTTCACAGGACTTCCACCAGCACATCTTTGACCGTGGTCTATTTTTCTCCTGCAGAGGAAAATCACCCTAAATAGTAGTGAGAAGAACAAGTACTTAGGGGACCATAAAGTGTCATTACTAAGCATTCTAATTTATCTGAAAATGCTCCGTCAGTTCATTGTAGAATTTCAGCCAGTTAATTCTGAGTGCTTATGCTCAAAATGGCAGTTCTTGGCTGCTCAGGCCTTCCATAATAGACACATAATTTTGCTGCCTTTACAGTTTTTAGGGATAAGACTGTCAGTGTTTTGGTGGTCTTAGGAGCAGAGTATAAGAAACTCTTATTCAGTTTTACAATTGGATATTTTAAGCTATATTACAGTCTTTAATTCCAGAATTAATGGAGGAGGTATTTTTCACAGAGTGACAATTGGTTTTGATGGACATCCTTTTACCCCAGAATCTGCTAGTAAGATTATTGGATATGTGTCAGAAAGCATTTCCTGGTTCATATGACCTTTTCTGACCCCCTCAAGTTTGAGTGATGGGCCCGCTTGAGCTCTTCTCTCTGGCCTTCTTCTCCATACGCTGTGGCGGGTCCTGGGGCAGAAAGACTCAGAGTGTCACTCCCCGTGGCCTTGCCAACACTTAGCAGAGGCCTGGCTGGGAGCAACCCTGATAATGAACCAAAGTAGCAGGCCCCTCACCTGTCCAGGTGGTCAGTGACCACTGCAGAGTCTGAGTGGACCCGGAGACGGCTCCCTCGGCTTTGTCAGACCCACATAGGACAGGGACTTGTAAGGGAGACCTCCTGAGCCATCTGCCTGACTCGTTCCAGGGCTCCCATGTGACACGGTGGCCGGGTTTCTACATTCTGCAGTGGAAGTTCCACAACATGCCAGCCTGCGCCACCACCAGCCTGCCCCGAGTGGATGATGTGTTGGCCTCCCTGCAGGTGTCCTCCCACAAGTGTAAAGTGATGTACTACACCGAAGTGATCGGGTCTGAGGACTTCAGGTATGAGCTCCTGGCATGGCAGAGGGGCTCAGCCACGACAGCAGGGCTGGGTACAGGTAGAAGTGACCTTTGGGCCATTTATTGTCCTCATTTCACAGTGTCATCTGTGTGCAAGGGCAGTGGGAAGTTTGTCCCTAGGGGACCCTGCCCTGCTGCATTAGTGCTGCTGGTGTTGGGGGGAGTTATAAAGCGGGGGGGGGGGCGGGAGTGCAGAGAGCAGGGCTGTGGGAAGCTGGCAGGACAGTGTGGGAAATGGGCGGCACTCAGGCCTCATGCCTCGTTCCCTTGCTGTGCTGTTTGCAGAGGTTCTATGACCAGCCTGGAGTCCAGCCACAGTGGGTTCTCCCAGCTGAGTGCCGCCACCACCTCCTCCAGCCAGTCTTACTCCAGCTCCATGATTTCCAGGTAGTGCCGCAGTGCCTCTGCCTCAGACAGCCCGAGCACTCCACCGCCCAGCGGCCGCAGTGCAGACTCCTCTTACCCTTAGCTAGCAGATAGCTCTCCAGATGCTAACTGTAGTCATTGGTCCCGAAACTCTCTGTAACCTTTAACGCAATAGCCATAGATTTTGTATACAGTGTGCACAAAATCAAACCAGAGCACAAGGGCTATCTTGAAAGAAAATAGTTTATATTACCAATTAAGAGGTTGACTTTGTCTCAAATATTGAAGCAAAAATCTTTCGCATAACCTCCACACTGTTGATTAGTGGATGAATTCCTACACCATCCTTCAGAGGTAACCTACGTGAAGCAGAAGCTGCCAGCCTTTCCCCAAACTGCAGTCCTCTCCTTCTCCCTGCTCTTAGTCAACCTGGCCCACGGATTAAGTGACAGCTCACTAGCTACCTTAAGAACAGACACCACTTAAGTTGGAAGGACTGAGAGGCAGCCTATGGGAACCCACAGCTCAGCGCCCAGGCCAAATGGATCTGCACTTCTCCAGTGGGTGCTGGTGGGTCGGGGCTCCCATGACACCAGGAAAACACCGCCATCATTAAACGTGATTGTGTCTTTCCTCCTCTCAAATCTTTTTGGTACTTTCAGAGCAGGATCTATCTGTGCGTGAACTTGGGTGCAGGCACTCTTTCCCCTTCCTTCTGGTGTGCTGCTCTTCCTGCCTGCATGTGTTCGTTCTGAGCTTATTCCAGATTTATCTCCCCTGCACCCAGACAGTCCTCCTAGGCACTAGTCAGTCACACCTGCCATTCTGAACTGCTTGTTGTTCACTCACTTACCAGCAATCTGTCAGTGTGGCTGCTTCAGAATAGCATGTGGCTTGTAGGAGCCCCGGGTCTTTGTAAAAAGAAGTGGACTTGGGAGCGTGTGTATGCAGGGCAGGGCAAATAGGACCTGCATCCTAGTAACAAGATTTTCCATAGAAACAAAGCAGTTATGAGATTGGTTTGCCTTTTACATTTCCTTTCTGTTTCCATTTACAAAGCCTGGTTTGTCTGGTATCAGTCCTCGTTTTCCAGCTTTTGATTGGAAAAGCGGGTTTTTGTGAATCTGTCTGAATGCTGCGCCAGGTCAGTCTCCAGGACAAAGATGTGATGTGTGATGCTGGGTGCAGCAGGGCTGTGCTTCTGAAGCCCAGTTCTGAAGCCTGTGCCCTGTTAGCAGCGTGTATGACGTACAGAACCTGGGCTGTGTTCTCAGTCTGTTCTGAAGGTGTTAGGTGGCTGTTGGTGAGGCTGGAGAGCTTTGTGGAGGACATGTGTGTGTGGCCCAGAGAGGAGGTGTCGGGAAGGCTTGGAAGAAGTGGAGCAGCCCTCTGGCATGGTCAGTGATGGACGTGTACCTGCCCACACACTGGGGGGGGCGGTGCAGGCTTCTCTTGTGGTTGCTGGCCTCCTGGAGCTGAGCTGTACACCCCCACACACCCCCCTCGCGAGAAAAGAAGTTTCTCACCAGCACCCAGAGGTTTCTGTCCAAATGGCATAGTAGGATTAGTTGCTGCTTCCAGTCGGTGCTTCCCGTGTCCAAGTTATAAGGACCTGAAGATGGTCCCTCTTTCTCTCTTTCTCTGTGTCTCAGATGGCGATTTTGTTGACAGCTGGCAAGAAAACACTTCAGTCAACAATCCACATCACCCCAGGGATGTTTGTAGAACTCTTTGAATCACAGCCATCCCCCCCCCCCCCCCCCCCCAGTCTGAAGATCTGTTCTTTTTAAGTTGACTCAGAAGTGGCACTGTTTTATCTCCCAAGGGTCAAGCACAGGCCCGCATGGATGCTTGCAGGTTCTCATGAGTAACAGTACCACTGTCCCCATGCGGGCGCGGCTGTGTCATCTGTCCTCTCAGTGCCCTGCACTCCTGCAGAAGCTGCTGTCACTTTGCCTCTTCCAGCACTAATGATTCTTTTGGTTTCCCTCTATTACTAGTGTCTTAATTCACTTTTCTCCCTAAATGCATTATTTACATATCAAATTCTGTAAATGTTTTGTAAACTTATTACCTCACTCTGGGTAATACAATACTGATAGTCTTTACAAGATTTTTTTATTGTTATATATAATAAATGTGAACTGTTTAAAGAAAAAATGTCTTTTTTTTTATTGTGATGTCTGCCTGGTAGAGTTTGTCATTCTTTAGAGGCTGTAGAGATTAAAGGAAGGAGAGGTCCTAGAGCCACAGTGTTGCTATTCTAGAAGGCCAAGAATGAGGCCTCACCTGTGCAGACTGTTTCACAGGTGTGGGGGCTGCCCCTGCAGGACATGAAAACCAGTGCTTGCAGTTCCCTCAGTTCCAGAAGACATGTTGTCCTTCTTAAAAACTGCAGGGTCAGAATCAAACACGAATCATGGGATGATGCATGATGCGATGTTTCTTTAGTAATGTACCTTTGGAAACTTGAGCTGCCTTACCCCGGCTCCCCATTGGGGTTATGGGGGCGGCATGGCCCATGTGGGCAGAGCAGGCCAGAGCAGCTGCCCGCCTGCTTGCCCCCTTGTCCCATCAGGACCTGTGAGGTCATTCACTTTCCTAGTCAGCTCCTGTCCTTGGTGGGAGCTGGCCAAGGGACTGGCTGGGATGTCGGTGTGTAACAGGAGATGCCTGAGGACACCCACACATCCCTGGCTTAGCCTAGGTTAGGAGTTTGTCCCCCAGGAGTCTACATAGCCAATGTGCTTCATTCCTGGGCACCGAAATGACTTCCAGGCAACTCAGCCAGCCTGTTCCTGAAGGAAGGGCTTTTACACAAATTCTGTTTGTGCTCTAGTATGTGTCTGCCTATTGTCTTGTCTGGCTGACCTTTCTCAAGCCTGCAGTGCAGCATAATCGTCTCACAGGGGCACCAGAGGCAACCTGGGAAAAAGTGAGCCTCTGTTAACCTGCTGTGCTTCTTGTGTGTTTCAGAGTGTTGCAATGAAATGAATGTCTCAAATGATGTCATTGTGTCTTCACCTTGGGCCACGAAACCTCTAATAATGTATTTATCCTTGAATACATGATGTTTCCCAGCAGAGCCTAAGCTTTGGGGTGTCTTTTGGTTCCCGAGTTGAGCAGAGTGTTCTAAGTACAATGTCATGAAGTAGACTAGTGAATTAGTTGTGTCTGAAAAAGTTGGGGCTTTATAGGCCCTGACCGGTAGCTCAGTGGATAGAGCGTTGGCCCAGTGTATGGATGTCCCGGGTTTGATTTTCAGTCAGAGCATACAAGAGAAGTGACCATCTGGTCCACACACACACCCCCTGCCCCTCCCCCCCCCCCCCCCCCCGTCTCCCTCTCCCCCTTCTCTTCCTCTTCCCTTCCCGCAGCCAGTGGCTCAATTGTTTTGAGCTTGGCCCCAGGCACTGAGGATAGCTCCATTGGAGCGCATCAACCTCAGGCACTAAAAATAGCTCAGTACTTGAGGATTGGCCCCAGATAGGATTGCTGGGTGGATCCTGGTCAGGGCACATGCAAGAAAATGCCTCACTATCTCCCCCTCTCACCTAAAGAAAAAAAAAAAGTCGGGGCTTTGGACAGCTGGGGATTCTGGGAAGATGGTAGTGGCACCCCCATGTAAAAATAGCAACTGGATTGCAAAACCTAAATCCTAGGGACAGCTGAACTATATGTGTAAAAATGGTTAAAATGACAAGTCTGTTGCATATATTCTACCATGGTGAACTCCATAGACATTATTTAGAGCAAAAGGAGGTGATAGTGTGTCCCAATAAACTCTGAGTAGAGGCACAAATGCAATAGTCTTAGAACTCATGTGCTAAAAACAGAGTCCAAGAGCAGGCTTCCACCAGAGCTGGTAGGTGCCCCAGTGCAGGGGAGCACAGGGGCCAGTGGGAGCCTGGCAGATGAACCAAGCCAGGTGATGCATCTTCCAGGAGCTAGTGAGCGCCAGGAGCTGTTCTTGAGAAGTCTGAGCAGCGGCAGCAGTCCAGCTCCTTCAAAGTCCCCAGACTTATCTGCCAGGGTTCCCTTATAGTAAAGAAAAGAACTGCTGGGGGCAGAATAAAACAAGAAGGAAAGAAGGCCATGCTGAAGCAAATGGACACATTTTGTAACCACTGAAGAAGCATCAGAAAGATATCAGTCAAGTCCATACAAAGCTGAGCGTGAGCAGAACAACTGCAGAGCAAGCCAGAAGGATGTGCCTGCGAAACAGAAGTCTTTGTTTTAATGAACTAATATATTAACAAAATGTGAGGCACTAAAGCAGCGGTTCTCAACCTGTGGGTCGCGACCCCGACGGGGGTCGAACGACCAAAACACAGGTCGCCTAAAGCCATCGGAAAATACATATTTATTATACAATACATTTTTAAATAAAATAGGTATTTTCCGATAGCTTTAGGCGACCCCTGTGTTTTGGTCATTCGACCCCCGCTGGGGTCACGACCCACAGGTTGAGAACCGCTGCACTAAAGCATGAAATCAGACAAACGAAAAAATGAGCCCTGGTGCATTGTCCCAAAGCAGTTTGCTGGTTTGATCCCTAGTCAGGGCACTTACAGGAGCAGATCAATGTCCCCATCTCTCTCTATAAAGGGAACTCAGAAATGAGCTTGACCAGGCAGTGGTGCAGAGAATAGAGCATCGGACTGGGATGCAGAGGACCCAGGTTCAAAACCCCAAGGTCACTGTCTTGAGTGTAGGCTCATCCAGCTTCAGTGCTGGATCACTGGCTTGAGCCCAAAGGTCACTGGCTTGAAGCCCAAGGTCACTGGCTTGAGCAAGCGGTCACTTGCTCTGCTGTAGCCCCCCCCCCCCCCCCCCCAATCAAGGCACATATGAGAAAGCAATGAACAACTAAGGAGCCACAACAAAGATTGATGCTTCTCATCTCTCTCCCTTCCTGTCTGTCCCTATCTGTCCCTCTCTGTTTCTGTCACAAAAAATTAAAAATGAATGAAAAAAGTCACTTCAGAAATTAAGGCTAAATTAGAAGGAACACAAAGTGAAAAATAGGACAGATAGTGCCCTAGATTAGTGGTCCCCAAACCCCGGGCCGCGGACCGGTACCGGTCCACAGAGAAAGAATAAATAACTTACATTATTTCTGTTTTATTTATATTTAAGTCTGAACGATGTTTTATTTTTAAAAAATGACCAGATTCCCTCTGTTACATCCGTCTAAGACTCACTCTTAACGCTTGTCTTGGTTACGTGATACATTTATCCGTCCCACCCTAAAGGCCGGTCCGTGAAAATATTTTCTGACATTAAACCGGTCCGTGGCCCATAAAAGGTTAGGGACCACTGCCCTAGAGGAATGAGAGCTTCAAAGGAGGAAAAGTAAATCAAGAAGGAAAAGAAGAGATGAGTGAAGGGAAGCAGAGGGCAAATGTGATGGTTCCATTGAAAGGACGAGCATCTGGGAGTGACCAAAACCTGGGGTAAGTAAAAATGCCAGGTTTTAAAGAGAAAGATCCATGAGGCATCTGTGGGGAGAAATCAAGCTTGTCAAAGTCTGAGCTTTATGCGGGGAGGAAATGGAATAGCTAAGATTTCCTAGGAAAGAAAAGAGTGAACCAGGAATTGTTGTCTAGCAAAGCTAACTCCAGTGCAGAGGGCACATGAGTCTGCATGATGTTGCCACAAACCCTTCCTGAGGACTCTGCAGATGCCAGCCTGGCAGGAGAGACACAAGGATGGTGAGTTCTACCTACTCAGCCCTGCATCTTCTGTTTTATGAGGCTGGTCTGCACACTTGCCCTGACAGTCATGGTGCTGCAGCCAGACGGCAAACCCAACCTCTGCCTGGAGGCAGAGAGCCTCTTTTTTTTTTTTTTTTAATTCATTTTAGAAAGGAGAGAGAGATGGAGAGAGAGAAGGGGGGAGGAGCAGGAAGCATCAACTCCCATATGTGCCTTGACCAGGCAAGCCCAGGGTTTTGAACCGGCGACCTCAGCATTCCAGGTCGATGCTTTATCCACTGCGCCACCACAGGTCAGGCTTTTTTTTTTTTTTTTTTTTTTTTTTTTTTTTTTTTATTTATTTTTTTTTTATTTATTCATTTTTAGAGAGGAGAGGGAGAGACAGAGAGAGAGAGAGAGGAGAGATAGAGAGAGAAGGGGGGGAGGAGCAGGAAGCATCAACTCCCATATGTGCCTTGACCAGGCAAGCCCAGGGTTTCGAACCGGCGACCTCAGCATTTCCAGAGAGCCTCTTTTCCAGGAAGCAAGGTGGTCCCAGCACCACCAGGGAATTCCTCCCCTCGTGCCCCCGTGTGGCCTCTTGGGGGACTGCATCCCCACTTCACCAGCTGGTGCGATGATGGCTTCAGCTCTGTCCTGGGTGTCGAAGTCATGAGCAGAAATTCTCCAGCTCTCCAGCTCTTGTGTCTTATGAAATCTGGCCTCAGAAGGGGTGTGCTAGTTAATTTGATGTTTGAATTCAAGCAATGCAGTGAACATGGTCTTCATTAACTAGAGTCACTGTAAAAATAATTGGTATTTATCATAAGAATATTTTCGCTTGGTGTAAGTTCAAACAGAGGAGAAAGGAATGAAGTAGAAATAAACGCCCCCTTCCACCCTGTCCTCTTCCACCACCTCCTGGCCCCTGCCCCCATACCCTGTCCTACTCTCCAGAGACTACCACTGGGACAGTTAAGGTGATCCTCCTAGACCAGTGGTAGTCAACCTGGTCCCCACCGCCCACTAGTGGGCATTCCAGCTTTCATGGAGGCCAGTAGCGGAGCAACCAAAGTATAAATAAAAATATTTAACTATAGTAAGTTGTTTTATAAAGATTTATTCTGCCAAGCCTGACCTGTGGTGGCGCAGTGGATAGAGCGTCGACCTGGAAATGCTGAGGTCACCGGTTCAAAACCCTGGTCAAGGCACATATGGGAGTTGATGCTTCCAGCTCCTCCCCCTTCTCTCTCTCTCTCTCTCTCTCTCTCTCTCTCTCCTCTCTAAAAATGAATAAAAAAAATTATTTAAAAAAAAAAAAGATTTATTCTGCCAAACTTAGCGAAAATTCGACATAAAGTACTTGGTAAGTGATTATTATTATATGCTTTAACTTGCTGTAACTCTGCTTTATAAATTTCATAAAGTAAAGTTACTTTCCCACTTTATAAATCACCATTACTGTGGAACCGGTGGGTGGTTAGAAAATTTTACTACTAACAGAGATACAAATGTGGGCGGCAGGTGTAGAAAGGTTGACTACCCCTGGCCTAGACCTTTGCTAGTCACAAAGAAGCACGAGTATAATTGTGCGTTTTTCTCTGGGCGTGAGAACCTACCTCTGCTTCACCCCTTTCCGTGTGCCTCAGCCGTCTTTCCACACTTCACTGCCTGTCCACCTCTTGATCTGGCCGTTGACCTTTTCAACTTAACAGCTCTCTACTTCTTCAGAAAAGGGCCCCCTGGTCTTCCTAGGTGGTGGATACTTTCTCGGTCACCCATTGCTCAGTCATTCATGTCATTTATTGCTGTTCCTGCAGGCCCCGGGCTCTAGGAGGGAAAGCCTTGTCCTCCAGGCACGGGCGCTGTAGCTTTGGAGGCCTAGAGACGACAGAACCAAGTGCTCAGCCATGTGTGTGCCAGGCGTTTGGCTATGACTTTTTTTTTGGACAGAAAATTTTTATCTTTATGAGATCAAATTTATTGTATTTTCCTTAATAGCTTCTAGGTTTTATGTCTTGTTAGGACTTCCCCACATTACATTCTCCTACATTTTCTTCTGGTACTTTCATGGTTTTATACACACACACACATACACATACATATATTTAAATCTCTGATGCATCTAGCAAAGCTAACTCCAGTGCAGAGGGCACACAAGGGTGTCAGTGTGCATGTCTGCATGATGTTGCCACAAGCCCTGACAATTTTCGTGTAAAGAGCAAGTTGGTGACTTTCGATTAGTCCTAAGTGGTTCTCTGGGTTCTGTCGCTGCAGGACGGAGCACAGTCCCAGCTCCTTGACACCCATGAGCAATCCTCTACAGTGTTTTTCAACTGCTGGCCCATGGACCAGTGCCACCTACAACAGTTAACCACCCTTTTGTGTGAACATTATAGACCCAATAGACAGGTTTTGTGGACTGGCATGAAATCTCTGGTGGACTAGAACCAGCGCAGACCAGGGTTGAAAAGCACTGCTCTGGGGACTGATGTGGCAGGGAGGGAGGGTGTGAGGGAGGAGGGAGTGCAGGTCCTCGGGGAGGGCCCGCCTGCCACTGCCTGTGCGCAGCAGCATGGTTCTAAGTGCTGCAATACTGCAGGAATAGGTCGCAGCACAAATGCAAGGAATTCAAGTGTTCCCCTGGACACTGTCACTGCCTGCCGCAGTGAAGGCGTCTTGTGGGGGTGTAACGAGGGGTCTTTTCCAAAGGACCATGGGTGTCTGTGTGCCTTTGCTGCCCATGGGTGTCTGCATGTCTTTGCTGCCGGCACCCCTGCAGGTGGTCTGCAGCCCCCAGGTCCAGCAGTCAGCTCTCCTGTGCCTGTATTTAGTCGACTGAAACATTGGGCCAAGTCAGTGGTCTTCTGAGAATGAGAGATTTATTATATTGTCTCATTTTTAAACACTTCAGCGTGCCTCCCAAGAAGCTGTTTGATTTGGAAAATAGCGAGAAAGCTGGAAAGACAGTGCAAGAGAGACAAATGAGGAATGCTCTGCTGTCCTGGAACACCAGCTCTGCTCTGCAGGGGGTGGGTTTTGGCCTCTGAAGTTAGTGTACACTTACTTCCCCTGCAGGTCTGATTTCCAGGACAGATCTGAAAGAGGGACATAGGGTTTTTGTTTGTTTTTGTTTTTAATTCAGTAAGAGGAAGGAAGGCAGAGAGACTCCTGCATGCACCCGACCAGGATCCACCTGTCAAGCCCACTAAGGGTGATGCTCTGTCCATTTGGGGCATTGCTCCATTGCTCAGCAACTGAGCTCTTCTTAGTGCTTGAGGCAGAGACCATGGAGCCATCCTCAGCACCCCAGGGCAGGGGGCAACTTGCTCCAATCGAGTCATGGCTGCAGGAGGGGGAGAGAGAGAGAGAAGCGAGAGGGGAAGGGATGGAGAAGCAGATGGGTGCTTCTGTGTGCCCTGACTGGGAATTGAACCTGGGACATCCACACACTGGGCCAACACTCTATCACAGATCCAACTATTCAGGGTCAGAACATAGGTTTTTATGAAAAGAAAACAAAGAATATTGGTTTCTCTGTCTCTGGAAATGCATAGTGAAGGCTTGTAGTGTCAGCCTGCTGGGGCACCTGCCTGTCTCCCAGGAGCCTGGTCACAGAGCTGCGAAGGAAATGAACAGTCAAAGGTGTGGCCATGCTCGCAACCAAGCTATCTTTAGTGCCTGAGCCGCGGCTCCACGGGAGTCATCCTCAGTGCCTGGGGCCAATACACTCAAATCTTGGTCACCTAATGCACTGAGGGTCCACAAGTGAGATGTTTGACCCAAGTTCCCAGCAACAAATGTGTTGAGACTAGCCATTCTGTTTCACTTTATCATGTCATCATCATCAATTAGTACCTAACTAATTGCCAACTCCAAGTGCATGCTGTGTTGTTGAGAAGCAGGCTGCTGGCTGCCCAGCAAGCGCCTTCCCAGTGGGTCAGGCTGCAGTTACAATGTGGACTAGGAAAGGCCGTGGGGAGGGAAACCCCAGGAAGCATGCTCAGGTGGGGCCAGATTTCCCTGCAATTACTTGCTCATTTTCTGTCTAAGAAATGAAATTAGAGTGGAATTTCTTGAAGTATGAAGTAGGGTTTATTATTTATTTGGAGGTGGGGTTAGAAGCATGCATGTGTGTGTGTGTATGTGTGTGTGAGAGAGAGAGAGAGAGAGAGATGTAGGGGTGGCCAGACATACCCTATTGACTGAGTTTGTCTATTTGGAACGGTACACAGATTCCTTCATGCTTTTGTTTTTATATGCCTAGAGTTAGTGACTCCGGCCCACAATATGCAAATCGGAGGGAGATTGCATGCAAATGAGCAGAATATTGGTTCTATTTTCAGCCTATCTGCCTCCCTGGGATGGTGTCTGACAGCGCCAGCTGGATTTCTTTTTCTGTCCAGCATCTGCCCAAGCCTTAGGGTTAGTGCTGTGTCCTGCCCAGGAGTGCAGCTGTCTTAGAAGACGGGCTGGGCGGCTGTAGAACAAGGTGCAGGCAACCTGGCTGTGGCTGATTCCCTGCCGGGGCCAGGGCAGGACCTGGGGGTCCTAGTCTTTAGCTCTGCCACTAAAGTTGCACGACCTTGGGGAAACTATCAGGCCTCTTTAAATCTTGAGAGGGTTATTCCCTGGGTGACAGGAGCCCACAAGTGTCGTGTTGAGTCCAGCACATACATGGTGAGTGTTCTATAAATGTCAGCTGCTGCACTGAGGCAAAGAATGACAATGCCTTGAAGCAGACTCGAGGCCTTCTGGTCACACACTCGGGTCAGTTCCTTTCTGCGAGGTGATTACAGCTGACTCACTGCTAGGCCCTGAAGCCACTTCTGTCCTCCAGCCCAGCCCAGCTGAGTGCTGTCACAGGCTGGCTGTGGGGCTGTCCCACTCACGCCAGCCTTCACAGCCCACAGAGGCCTGTGTGGTGTTGGAAAAGACAGGAGGAACAGAACACCGGACATGGTGCTCAGCTGGGCTGTCCATCCCAGAGGGTCTGCTGGTCCTGTGGCCGTGGTCCTGGACAAGTCATGCGATGAGACAATGGCCCAAAGCCTATGTATGCTGCCACACAGCCCCTCGACACCCAGCACACGTGGGCTTCTCCAAGCCAGGGGCCCAGGCCACCCTGAGGTTGCCTGATACTTGAGAGACCAGCTAAAGAACCCCATAATGATGTAAAGTCTGCCCTCTCTGGCATCTGTTGCTGAATTCCATGAAGTCATTAAAAGTCAGTGAACCCAGCTCCATCATCTGGTACCCCTTAATCTGGGATTTTACAATTTACAACTTGGGCACTTCTGGAGAGCCACACCAGATGTCTCAGTCCCCACCATGTCTGAACCTTCAGGAGACCTTCAATGGATGACCTGCCCTGAGCCAGTGGAGCAATAGACATGCCCACAGTGCTTCTGTCCAGGAGTCTGGGCAGGCGAGGGGCAGCTCGCCATGGCACCTGTGCATGAGGATTGCTGTGCACCAACCCAGTGACCTTTATTAGTGGTGACAGTTTGTCAGTATTTTTCCTAGCGAGGTTCTTACACCTCCAGCCGTTTGGGACCTAATTGGGAGGGTAGACACCTCTTCAAAGGAGATTTCCCAGGGAGCATCTGCAGTGTACACACTGTACCCTAGGAAGTCCTGCCAGCCTCATGTGACAGTTTCTAGAAATGGTGCAAATCTTTCAGTGAGCTTGGAGGCGAGTCAAGGGGTAACCGACTGGGCGCAGGACTATTCCGCAGGGTCTGTGACTTGAGAAACGAACTCCCTGAACATGGCCAGAAGCCTCCACAGCGGACAGCAACCTGGCTCCACAGCAGGTACAGTAAACAGTGCAGAGGTCTTTGAGGGAGAAGCTGTTGGCCAAGGTCAGGGGCTTCCCCACAGTTCTAGAATCCTCTGAGCTGCTCCAAGACCTGGCCCCCACTCTGTGCCTTTCCGTCTCACCCAGACCCCCAACTCCAAGACCTGGCCCCCACTCTGTGCCTTTCCGTCTCACCCAGACCCCCAAGCTCCTGGCCTCCACTCTGTGCCTTTCCGTCTCACCCAGACCCCCAAGCTCCTGGCCCCCACTCTGTGCCTTTCCGTCTCACCCAGACCCCCAAGCTCCTGGCCCCCACTCTGTGCCTTTCCGTCTCACCCAGACCCCCAAGCTCCTGGCCCCCACTCTGTGCCTTTCCGTCTCACCCAGACCCCCAACTCCAAGACCTGGCCCCCACTCTGTGCCTTTCCGTCTCACCCAGACCCCCAACTCCAAGACCTGGTCTCCACTCTGTGCCTTTCCGTCTCACCCAGACCCCCAACTCCTGGCCTCCACTCTGTGCCTTTCCGTCTCACCCAGACCCCCAACTCCTGGCCTCCACTCTGTGCTTTTCCGTCTCACCCAGACCCTCAAGCTCCTGGCCTCCACTCTGTGCCTTTCCGTCTCACCCAGACCCCCAACTCCAAGACCTGGCCCCCACTCTGTGCCTTTCCGTCTCACCCAGACCCCCAAGCTCCTGGCCTCCACTCTGTGCCTTTCCGTCTCACCCAGACCCCCAACTCCAAGACCTGGCCTCCACTCTGTGCCTTTCCGTCTCACCCAGACCCCCAAGCTCCTGGCCTCCACTCTGTGCCTTTCCGTCTCACCCAGACCCCCAAGCTCCTGGCCTCCACTCTGTGCCTTTCCGTCTCACCCAGACCCCCAACTCCAAGACCTGGCCTCCACTCTGTGCCTTTCCGTCTCACCCAGACCCCCAACTCCAAGACCTGGCCTCCACTCTGTGCCTTTCCGTCTCACCCAGACCCCCAACTCTAAGACCTGGCCTCCACTCTGTGCCTTTCCGTCTCACCCAGACCCCCAACTCCAAGACCTGGCCCCCACTCTGTGCCTTTCCGTTTCACCCAGACCCCCAAGCTCCTGGCCCCCACTCTGTGCCTTTCCGTCTCACCCAGACCCCCAAGCTCCTGGCCCCCACTCTGTGCCTTTCCGTCTCACCCAGACCCCCAAGCTCCTGGCCCCCACTCTGTGCCTTTCCGTCTCACCCAGACCCCCAAGCTCCTGGCCCCCACTCTGTGCCTTTCCGTCTCACCCAGACCCCCAAGCTCCTGGCCCCCACTCTGTGCCTTTCCGTCTCACCCAGACCCCCAAGCTCCTGGCCCCCACTCTGTGCCTTTCCGTCTCACCCAGACCCCCAAGCTCCTGGCCCCCACTCTGTGCCTTTCCGTCTCACCCAGACCCCCAAGCTCCTGGGCACCGGAATGTGTAAATCCTGGATGAAAAAGCGACCCCTGAGGGCCTCAAGGGCTTTGTCCTCTGAGAGCACCTGGTCCTCCAGGCACCCACAAAAAACTTCCAACAGTCCCTCCCTTACGTAAGAGTCGTGCATTGCTGCTGCGCATTGATACTGCACAACATGTCCTCTAAAGCCCACGTTCACCATGTGGTCTGTACTCAGGTGTTTTTTTTTTTAATTTTTTATTTATTCATTTTAGAGAGGAGAAAGAGAGAGACAGAGAGAGAGAGAGAGAGAGAGAGAGAGAGGAGAGACAGAGAGAGAGAAGGGAGGAGGAGCTGGAAGCATCAACTCCCATATGTGCCTTGACCAGGCAAGCCCAAGGTTTCGAACCGGCGACCTCAGCATTTCCAGGTCGACGCGTTATCCACTGCGCCACCACAGGTCAGGCCTGTACTCAGTTTTTATTAGAAGTTAAAAAAAAAAAGCACGTTATTATGAAAAATTTCAAAAAAAAAATACAGAGAGTAGTGTTAGGAATGCCTACATACCCTCTATCTACCTATCTATATTATTTTTCCTTCTTTTCCAAGTGAGAGGAGGGGAGATAGATGACCCCCATCTGGGGCTAATGCTCTGCCCATCTGGAGCCATGCTCTCAACCAAGCTATCTTTAGTGCCTGAGGTGGGGCTCCCAGGAGTCATCCTCAGTGTCTGGGGCTAATGCACTCAAATCTATCAAGCCATGGCTATGGGAGAGAAGAGAGAGGACAGAGAAGGGGGAGAGGGAGGGGTGGAGAAGCAGGTGGTTGCCTCTCCTGTGTACCCTGACCAGGAATCAATCAGGAATCTATATTTAACAATTGCTAATATTCACTATGTTTGCTTCCCCTGGTTCTTCCTAAATTATTTTAAAATAAATTACTATCTTTGTGACATTTCTGCCTGAAGTGTTTGAGTAAGCTTATTTTCAAAAGAGCACATTTTCCTACTCAATACAAAACCACTCTCAACAGCTAATAAAATGAACAGTAGTCCCCTGGTGTTACTTAATGGCCAATCTCTATTCAGAATGAGACCCACCTCCCCTTTTGTTTCTTATAACATTGACTGTGGAAGAGACTTGGCCAATGATTGATGGTTTTCTTGTGCTGTTACTTGCTTCATCACTCAACATTGCTTGTGACCTGGAGGTTATATCTGAACCAGGTGTGATGAGAAGGTTACATGTCTTGGAGGGATATATAGATGATGTACATCATCACAGTGACTGCACCTGGGGATCTTGGTCCCTAGGCTTGGTCAGAACTGGTCCCTCTCTTGGGAGCCATCAAGTAATCTACGAGGGACACTGGCGAACGTCCAGTTCCCTTCCAGTCTGTCACCGGTATCCACAGGGGACACAAGCTGGAGCTGATCATTTCATTCAGGGCTATAGGATGGTGATTTTCCTTTCTTTTTAACCCCTAATATTTTTATTTTTTAATTACAGTTGACATACAATATTATATTAGTTGAGGTGTACAACATAATGATTAAACATTTATATAACTTGCGAAGTGGTTAGTCTGATGCTGGTACCCACCTGGCACTCTCCATAATTATCACAGTATGACTGATGTGTTTCCCACGCTGTGCTTTCCGTCCCTAAGACAATCCACACTTCCTCACCTCTTCCCCTGTTCACTCAGCCCCTCTCATCCGGTAACCAACAATTTTTCTCTGTATCTATAACTTGTTTCTGTTTTGTTTGTTCATTTATTTTTTTTATTTTTTTAGATTCTACATTTAAATGAATATGGTATTTATTTAAAAGACAATGATGTTTGCCTTTCCTTGTGTGACTTATTTCACTCAGCACAATACCCTCTAGGTGCACCCATGCTGTCACAAATGGCAAGATTTCATTCTTTTATGGCAGAGTCATATTCTATTGTATATATGCACCACTTCTTCTTATCCACTTGTCCATTGATGGACACTTGGCCATTTCCAAATCTTGGCTATTGTAATAAATAACACTGCAATGAACATAGCAGTGCATGTCTCTTCCTGAATTAGTGTTTTGTATTTCTTCTGATAAATACCCAGAAGTGGAATTGCTGGGTCATAAGGCACTTCCATTTTTAATTTTTTTGAGGAAACTCTATACTGTTTTCCACAGTGGCTACACCAAGTCTGCATTCCCACTAGCAGTGCAGGAGGGTTCCCTTCTCCACACCCTCACCAGCACTTGTTGATTTATTTATTTATTTATTTATTTATTTATTTATTTATTTATTGACAGAGACACAGAGTCAGAGAGAGGAACAGATAGGGACAGACAGACAGGAAGGGAGAGAGATGAGAAGCATTAATTCTTTATTGTGGCACCTTAGTTGTTCATTGATTGCTTTCTCATATGTGCCTTGACTGGGGGGGGGGCCTCCAGCAGAGCGAGTGACCCCTTACTCAAGCCAGTGACTTCGGGCTCAAGCCAGAGACCTTGGGCTTCAAGCCAGCAACCTTTGGGCTCAAGCCAGCGACCATGGGGTCACATCTATGATCCCACGCTCAAGCCAGTGACCTTGCACTCAAGCTGGTGACCTCAGGGTTTCTAACCTGGCTCCTTTGTGTTCTAGTATGACACTCTATCCACTGCACCACCTCCTGGTCAGGCAACACTTCTTGATTTATTGATGATAGCCATTCTGACAGGTGTGAGCAGATATCTCATTGTGGTCTTAATTTGCATTTCCCTGATGATCAGTGACATTGAGCATCTTTTCACGTGTCTATTGGCCATCTATTGTCCTCTCTGGAGAAGTGTCTGTTTTGGGGGGCAGAGCTGCTAGTACCTGAGTCTCACAAGTTTCTGATGAGACTGGCCAACCCAGGCCTCATTATCCCCTCGGCTTCCTCACACCTGTCCCTCTTTGAGGCGTATTAACTCCCTCCCAAGAAAGCCACTCCCACACCCAAACAGACTTGAAGCAGTGTGGCCTCTGCAGCTCCGCGCCTCGCGTCAGGCTGGGGTCTGTCTGTCCCTGGGCTCTGGGCGGACACCCACTGCGTGACAACAAGGCGTTTTTTCCATGGAACGAGGCCCCCAATGTATTTGCCGTCTTGGTTCCAAACTCAGGCCAACTTGTTTATGATAGTCTATAAACTTGGTTCCTTAAGAATCCACTTCAAACCTTGGTAACCCACTTTGGATGTGAACACCGGGGCTGTGGCATGGTCAGAGCATTGAGGGTGGACAGTGGGCTGTCTGGGGCAGAGCAACAAGATTCAGAGCAGGGTGTTCGGGGTGGGGGAAGAGGAAGGCAGATGTGATCAACATGGGGGGGTCATCTGGGGGAAAGGACAGAGTACTGCTGCTTGTATTCTCCTCTGGAGCAAGAACAAACGATCACTCCGCCCACTTTTCAGGTGAGGACTCAGGCCTGCTAGCCCAACCAGCCCCGGTCCGATGGGCGACAGTGCCACCTGCTGGAGCACAGGCACCTGCTCCTGGGGTGTGCATGGCCTTTCCTGTAGGCCCTACAGTGTAGGGGATGTTGAGCAGTTCCAGGAGGAAGAGACTGCTGCTGCCCTCTGAGCACTGAGTCCAAGACACAGGATAACATGGGGAACAGCCCGATACCCAGTGCTGGGCCCAGAGACCTCCCGTGGACACGCTCCTGTCTTCGGTGGTGACTTGACCTCCCTCCTTTGAGGGGCTAATCCTCATTGAGGGCTCATTCCTTACTGCCCTACAGTCCCCACATGGCCATGCGGCCAGTGCTGCTCCTTCCATGTCTTAAAGATGGGGAAACTGAGGCCCAGGGAAGTCACAGCCAGTAGGCAGAGGGCTTAGAGTTCAGACTCAGAGTACCCTCTCCCCCTTTAGGGGTTTACCTCATCTACCAAGACTCAGTGTCACCTCCTTTGGGAAGCCTTCCTAGGTTCCCCCAGCCTGGATTTGCCACTCTCCTGGGGAAGCCCCTGACTACACTGCATACAAAGTCGTGATTTCCTCGCTTTTCTGTCCAACTGAGTTGTAAGTGCCTTGGAGAGAGAGGCCTTCACACTGTGGCCTGAGCACGGGCATGGGCCTGGCCTCCGCAAATGCTTGATTCGAACTCCTCCTCTTCCTGCATGCCATCAGGGCTGACACATCCCCTCTCAGCGCTGCCTCAGCAGCAGTCCTCACACTTGACATGTGGTATCTTTATTTCTACTCAGTTCTATGCAGTTTTCATTTCCTTCAAGACTTCCTCTTTGATTCAGGGGTTATTTAGAACAGTGTTGTTTAATTTCCAAGTGTTTAGAGGTTTTTCTTGTCTTCAAATTACTGATTTCTACTTTGATACTATTATAGTCAGAGAATATCTTCAGTGTAATTTCAATTTTTAACTGCTGAGTTTTATGTTACGGCTTGGATATGGCCAATCTTGATGACTGTTCCCTGGGTTGTTGGGTGCAGCCTTCTGTGTGCCTGTCACCCCCCCCCCCCCCCCCCCCGCACCCATCCTGGCTGAGGTTCCGTCTCAGGGTCTGGCACCTGCTGGGGAAGGGTTGATGTTCCCGCTGCAGGCACGGTCCGTCTCTATGTTCAGCCCCAGGACATTTTGATGCTTTCATTTTGAGGCCCCTTTCGCTGGTGTGCGCGTGTGGATGCAGGATTGTCCTCTCCCTGGTAAATTAACCCTGCCGTCGTGATGGGATGCCCCTGTTCGTCTGCAGTAACGGTCTCTGCTCTGAAGTCTGTGTTATGGGATATGAATACAGGCAGGCATGCTTAAAAACAAATGGTTTGGCCCTAGCCAATAGCTCAGTTCCTTAGAGCATCTTACAGAAGAGTAAAGGTTACCACTTTGATCCCTGGTCACGGCACATACAAGAACAGATTGATATTCCTGTCTTTCTCTCCCCCTTTCTCTCTAAAATCAATAAAATAAATATTTAAAAAGGAGGGGAAGGTTTGCATGGTGTGTGTTTTCCTGTGCTGTTCCCTCTCAGCCTGCTTGTGTCATGAGTGTGAAGCAAGCTTGGGGACAGCACACAAGTGGGTCGTGGGTTCCCTCCGCTCTGGCAATTTGTCTTTGATCAGTGCATTGAGACCACCTACACTGAGGGCATACACCTGCCATTTTATTATTTGTTTCTTTGTTTTCCGTTTGGTTATCTGCTTTTTTCTTGCCTTTCTGTAGCAATATTCTAGGACTCTATCTTTCTTTCTTTTTTAAAGACTACATATTTCCCTTTTTTAAAAAAGTTATTTAGATTTTATTTATTCATTTTTAGAGAGAGAGAGATAGAGAGAAAGAGAAGGGGGGAGGAGCAGGAAGCATCAACTCCCATATGTGCCTTGACCAGGTTAGTGTGGGGTTTTGAACCGGCAACCTCAGCGTTTCCAGGTTGATGCTTTATCCACTGCGCCACTACAGGTCAGTCTAGGACTCCATCTTGATTGATCTGTGATGTTTCTGAGAGTTTTGTGAGGTTTTCTACACATAGTTGTGTATTCTTACATAATACAGTGGTGCATGTTTTACCATGCACTTCTGATGCATGTGAAAGACTTCCTTCCATTTGGGCCCCTTTCCCCTCCTGTGTTGGCTGTGCCCGGAGTATTGGATGGCGTAAGGATCCATGTGTCAGCCTTCACGTGTGATTAGACTCTGTCGCATAAGGAGGACGATCTGTTGCATGAGCCGCCTTTCTGCCCTCTCTGCTGTGCTCTCTCTGTTCCTTCTGCTTTTCCAGGTTCCTTCTTTGATGACTTCCCTTCTGCTCTAAGCACTTCCTCTGGCTGCTTTCTAAGGCTAGGTCAGCTGGCACAACTCTCTGGGCCTTCCTCAGAGGGTCCTTCCTACCCTTCAGTATGAAGAAGAGTCACTCCAGATTTAGAACCCACGGCTGGCAGTCCCTCTCTCTCAGCATCTCTGGGACCGTGCTTCAATGACGGTCCAATTTGAGAGCCCTCGTATGCTCCTGGGTCTGCTTGTTGCATCTGGTCCTGTCTGCTCTGCAGTAGCCTGGGTGACGGTTGTCTCTGCTGGGAGAAGGGACTCTGGCTCATGGGGACATAGAGCAGCTGTTCCTGGCTGGGGTGTCAGTGTCTTCCTCCTCCCTGTGCCAGGCAGTGTCTGGGCAAGGAAGGAGAGCGGTGGCCTGGTCACTTATTGTGAGGGGCTCTTAGTTTGTCCTCTTGTCCCCTACTAGTTCCATCTGCCGGCTTGGTCTTGGTGAGATTCACTCAGCCCAGGAGAGGAATGAAGCAACCCTGCTGCCTTCTATGGCTGGGTTGGGGGTATCTGTGTCACCTTCTTCTATTCTGGGGGTGGGGGTGTCATACCCTGTTGCTGTCTCCCCGACTCAGTTGTGGGGTCCCAGCCAGTTTGCCTGGCAGCCTCTTGCATTAGTCCCAGGGCTGATTGCTGTACTTAGGTAGGAGAGGAAGAGACTGTCCATGACACCTTGTCTAGACTCTAATTATTTACTGAGTGGTTGAGAGTCTGTTTGAAGCAAAGTGATGGACTCAAGGACTTGGGCCAGAGAAGACCTTCCTCTGTGAAAAGTGGGGTAGCTACCTCACCCTGGAGCCCTGAGGGGCGGGCAGATTCCAGGGGGCTGGCCTGTCTCAGCCCCGCAGCCTGAGCTCAGTAGTGTCTCCACGCAGGAATGGGCACCACGCTGGAGCCTGTGGGCGGGGCCGAGACTGGCTGCACCAGCTCTCCACAGCTCATTTGGCCTCCACTGAAAGCCCTGGGGGGACAGGGGACTGCCAGCTGCTCCCCCGGTAAGGCACAGAGAGAAGCACGGTGAGTGGGGAGAAACCCCTGGCAAGACACCCTCGGCACACCCACAGAGGGCACTGCCACTTCACAATGATGTCACCTATGAAAGTGGGGGTTGTAAGGGAGGATATGCCAGTGCTTGGGGTGCAAAACCAAAAGCTGGGGCACTGAGCCCAGGGAGCTGGCCCCACAGACTCCACTGAACACAGTGAGCTCTTGAAACTGAATCTCCTTTCTGTCTGTTTGCTCAGGCCAGATGGCTCCCACTGCCCTGGGGAGGGGCCTGGTGGCTTCACAGCAAAGGGGGCGGGGCTGCACAGGCCTCTTGAGAGGGCTCTGTGGGCCTGATGGCACTCAGGGTCCACCACAGGCCTCTGACCCAGAGGACATGCCGCTTGCTGCCTCCCAGCTGCTGGCCACCCAGCAGCTTATCGCGTGGGGTCATGGCCACAGAGCCAGTGTGGAGCTCTTCTTGGTGGGGGGGCAGGCAGGCAACTTCAGGGAATGAGAGCAGGAAGAAAGGGGGACCCCAAGGGTCAGTTTTTTTCTGTCCATTCCATTGCCCTCCATAAACATAGAAAATGCTTCCCTGTGCCCAGCTCTGTGCTGGGAAAAAGGCAGGAGGTGTGTGTGGGGGGGGGACACACACAGATGACCCAGGCCCTCAGTACTGAGTCCCAGGTCCTTGATCCACAGCTCAGCCCTGGGAGGGCCCAGGGGACTGAGGGTTGGGATGCTGGGAGGTTTCCAATGCCAGTGTCTGTGGACAGGGCCAGTCTCTCAGTTGGCATCTGGCCAGGCAAGGGCTTTGTTTCCTTGTCACAAAGGACGAACTGAGGCTCGGAGGAGCCTCATGAGAAGCTGTCCAGCACCTACCAGGTCTGTCCTGTGCCCCGACCCCATCTTCCCTGCTGTGTCCTGTCTCTGTCCCTATCCCTACTTCCTATTTCCTGGGGCCTGTCTGCCCCCTCTTTTTTTTGCTGGGGCCTGTAAGTGGCTCCTGGAAGGTGTGACCTGAGTCACCCTTGGCAGAGGCCCTGCCCCCAACCCCAGACCTTGCTAGCAGCCCTGCCCTGTTCTCCTTTCCCCAGTCCGCACTCAGGCCATCGTGGACCACCTCCTCTGACAGGCACCCACTGAGCATGGAAGCCTGTAATTTCCTAGGGCTGAGTCGCTGCTGGCATAGAGCGGGTCAGCAGCTGTCTGGCACAGGCGGGCATGGAACGGAGCTGCTGGGCCCTGCAACCTGCGGTTAGCAGCCAGAGACTTGTTTCCAGGAGGCCCTTGTCTGGGAATAAGTCTTTACATGCAGAGTCCAGACAGGGAATATAACCACTGTTTATCCTCTCACCCAGCCATGGCAGGACAAGCTGGGCTCCCTGTAGCTGGGTTCCAGCACACCCTTCCCAGAGCCACTACTATCCTAATGTCTTTACATTTGTAATTGCATACCTTTTTACATGTATAAAAGTCTACAAGCAATGCCTAGAATTGTGTGTTGATTGCTGTTCAGCTCTTTCTGCTGTAGTGATGCATTTGGATTTTCTTTGCTGTTTAATGTTGTGTTTTCTTTTTTTTTTTTTTTTTTTTTTTTTTTTTTTTTTTTTTTTTTTTTCATTTTTCTGAAGCTGGAAACGGGGAGAGACAGTCAGACAGACTCCCGCATGCGCCCGACCGGGATCCACCCGGCACGCCCACCAGGGGCGACGCTCTGCCCACCAGGGGGCGATGCTCTGCCCATCCTGGGCGTCGCCATGTTGCGACCAGAGCCACTCTAGCGCCTGAGGCAGAGGCCACAGAGCCATCCCCAGCGCCCGGGCCATCTTTGCTCCAATGGAGCCTTGGCTGCGGGAGGGGAAGAGAGAGACAGAGAGGAAAGCACGGCGGAGGGGTGGAGAAGCAAATGGGCGCTTCTCCTGTGTGCCCTGGCCAGGAATCGAACCCGGGCCCTCCGCACGCTAGGCCGATGCTCTACCGCTGAGCCAACCGGCCAGGGCTAATGTTGTGTTTTCTATTTACCGTGTTTCTTTGTCTCCCCTTTCTATCTTCTGTTGGGCTGATGAGAGTTTCAACATCCTCTTTTTTATTTTCTCTTTGTTGGTTTGAAAGCTGCAGGATGCCTCCATTTGGCAGGTATTGAAATATAGATATGTAACTATACATTTTTAATCATTCAGTTGTAAGTCCTTTATTATTTCTGTTCTCCTTTGCAAGTGTTACTTTCTCACTGAACATGACCCCCCCGCCTTTGTTATTGTTTTTAGAATTTCAGTCCCATTCTTTGTAACACATGAAATTAGTTTTTATTTTCACTATGAATATGAACTAAATTAACCAACATATTTCTGTGTTCACTCTGTTCTTTGCAGTTTTGTCTTTCTTCCTGGACTGACTTTTCTTCTTGTGAACATTCACCCTTTGGTAAATCTTTCAAGGATGGCTTCTGGCATGGTGGGGGGTGGGGTTCTTTTCTAGACTCTGCACAGCTGAAAATGTCTGTACTTTATGCTCACTTACTCTGGAGGGCTAGTTTAGCTGGCTATAGGATTCTAGGATGACAGTTGTGTTCCTTTAGCCCTTGAAAATCCTGCTCTGGATCACAAGAAGTATGTTTGTGGATAGTCTGTCTTTTTGTCTTGGACACTTCTTAGGTTTTTCTCTTTATCCCTAGATGTACTAATAGTTTCACTGTGAAGTATCTAATTAGGTATGAATTGATATTTTATATCCTGCAAAGCATTTTGTTTGAAGATTTGCATCTCTTTTTAGTTTCTGAAATATTTCAGCTATTATTTTTTAGAACATCATTTTTGCACCATTCCTTCCATTCTTTTCTTCTGAAGCACCTGCTGGACATAGTCTGGAGCTCCTTGATCCACTCTCCACATTTCCTACCTGTGATTTTTAAAAAAAAACATTTTATTTATTCATTTTAGAGAGGGAGAGAGAAGGGGGGAGGTAGAGGAGCAGGAAGCATCAACTCTCAGTTGCTTCCCATATGTGCTTTGACCAGGCAAGTCTGGGGTTTCAAACTGGGGACCTCAACATTCCAGGTCAATACCTCACCCACTGTGCCACCACGGGTCAGGCTGTGACTTCTTATTTTTATCTGTTTCATTTGTCCATTTCTGGGCTGCACTCTAAAGTAATATCTTCTAATTCGCTAACGCTGTTCTCAGTCTGCCCAACCAGGTGTGTTCTGTCTGTTGAGTTTTTAATGTCAATAATCACACCTTTCAATTCCAGGATTTCTAATTGATTCTTTTTCTGACTACCTGTTTTTGTTTCATTTAAGCTAGTTTTGCTTTTATAATTTTTTAATTTTCTTTGATGATCCTATTTTTATCTGAAAATTCTTTTCAGATTTCTCTATTATTTCCATTTCATCTTGAGTGATTTCCTGTCTCCATGGTTGATTTTTCTTGATTGTCTTTATTAGCATTAGTTTTGCTCAAGTTTTTGGGATCAGGTTGGTAGGTTCATCTTGAATTGACGTTTCTTTATCTTTAGTCTCCCCTCTTTCCCTCCCTCCCCCACCGCATTTTCCAGCTGCCTCCCTTGGCCTCCTGATGGCTCCACTCCAGAGAAATAAAGTCATTTGTTATTGGCTCAGAGCACCCATCTCCTGGGGGAGTATTGGGGACCCTATCACTGAGTCCCTGGGGGAGAGTCAAGGCTCCAAAGTTATAAGCTGCTTTCTCCCACTTACCCATTTGCACAGCTGGGAGCTCTGCCCCGGCCCCTGTGCAGAGCATGGCTACAGTCCCTGCCTTGTTCTAGTGTCTGTTACATGGAAATGGCCATCTTATTTTTTTTTATTACAACTATGTCTTTTAAGTGTCTCCTTTTATAGTTTATCTGTCTTTGCTACATGGGACAACTTAAAAAGTGAACTTAAAGTGCCATCTATTTTTTAAGCTTTAAATATTTCCTTTTATTGTAAGTCCATTAAAAACAGAAAAGCAGTGCAAATTTCCTGTTTCCTGGAATGTAATGGGTTTGAAGGTTAATTTTTAAAAATAAAACCTCATAAAACTGACCCAAATGTGAGCTCTGCTCCGAACGTTTGATCCCACAGTGGCGGCTCTGCCAGCTGCACGCAGGCAACAAATAATAAGTCACTGTTTCCACTAAAAAGTTGGAGCCGGGCCTGACCTGTGGTGGTGCAGTGGATAAAGCGTTGACCTGGAATGCTGAGGTCGCCGGTTCGAAACCCTGGGCTTGCCTGGTCAAGGCACATATGGGAGTTGATGCTTCCAGCTCCTCCCCCCCTTCTCTCTCTGTCTCTCCTTTCTCTCTCTCTGTCTCTCCCTCTCCTCTCTGAAAAAATGAATAAAAAAATAAAATAAAAAGGTGGAGCCGGTAACATTTCCTTGCAAGATAAATTGTGTCAGTTTCTTTCTGTGGAAGCCTCTTCCCCACTTGAACGTAGTAGTTCATTTCTGATAAACTGTTTTGTTGAATTATGGCACTGACACAGAAAAATGTTCAAGTTTTTTTTTAATTTATGATTTTAATTTGTGTTTACATAGATTCAAGTGTCCCACACTGAATATATCTCCCCCCACCCCCAAAAGTGTACAAGTTTTAAGTGTGCAATCCAATGAACTTCACAGGTGGACACACTGATTATAAGTAACCCCACAGCCTGGGTGGGGGTGGGGGTCATTATCTCCATCCCATGGGGAAGAAAATGAAAGATCAGACAGTGCTTTCTCCAAGGCTCCCAGCCAGGAAGGGACATAACAGGGGGGCACAGCCAGGCCTCCTAGTCCCATGTTCAGGGAACAGGTCTGAGAGGATGGAGGTGGGAGATGGTGGAGGCTGGAAAGGCAGGAAGTGCCAGCTGGGAGCAGAGAAATGAGTAGCTGGGTCAGAAACACTGAGGGGAGGCCCTGGTCGGTTGGCTCAGCAGTAGAGCGTCGGCCTGGCGTGCGGGGGACCCGGGTTCGATTCCTGGCCAGGGCACATAGGAGAAGCGCCCATTTGCTTCTCCATGCCCCCCCTCCTTCCTCTCTGTCTCTCTCTTCCCCTCCCGCAGCCAAGGCTCCATTGGAGTAAAGATGGCCCGGGCGCTGGGGATGGCTCCTTGGCCTCTGCCCCAGGCGCTAGAGTGGCTCTGGTTGTGGCAGAGCGACGCCCCGGAGGGGCAGAGCATCGCCCCCTGGTGGGCAGAGCATCGCCCCTGGTGGGCGTGCCGGGTGGATCCCGGTCGGGCGCATGCGGGAGTCTGTTTGACTGTCTCTCCCCGTTTCCAGCTTCAGAAAAAAAAAAAAAAAGAAAAAGAAACACTGAGGGGAGACAGGACCCAGATGGTGTGGGAGCAGAGGGGCTCTGAGCCCACCCCGTCCCCTGCCAACACCAGCCATCCTGGCTGTGGGGTGGGGACAGTTGTTTTTCAGGCTTTGGGATGTCATCATACAGCTTTGTTTGTTTAATTGGAGATTTTTAAGATGGGGTGGTTATGTTTTAGTTTTGCCAAAAAGATATATTTTAAGAGACACACACTACTTGCTGTTACCATGGTTTTATTTGTAAGGACATTTTTTCATGTAGGGCTTGTAGGGCCTGTACACACGTAAGAAGGGGAAACTGAGGATAAAGGCCAGTCCTGGGCGTATCTTCAGCTTTCTATAATACATATAAAGCAAACAAATCCCCACTTCTGCATTGTCCTTGCTATCTCGTTTTGCTTCTGACAGGTGGGGACCTATCACAGGCGGCCCCAGTTCCTGCAAGGTGTCTGTGACTCTGAATGGGGGGTCAGAGCTCCTTCCCGGTGGGCCAGTCTAGGTCTGGGGCTGAGGCCACAGGAACTCCAGACTTAGCAAATAAAACGCCCAGGTAAATTATTTTTCTTCACTGAGAGAGAAAGAGAGAGAGAGAGACAAACAGGGACAGACAGGAAGGGAGAGAGATGAGAAGCATCAGCTTGTTGTTGTAGCACATTAGTTGTTCATTGACTGCTTCTCATGGGTGTCTTGACCAAGGGGCTCCAGCCAAGCCACTGACCCCTTGCTCAAGCCAGCGACCTTGGGCTTCAAGCCAGTGACTTTTGGACTCAAGCCAGTGACCATAGGGTCATGTCTATAATCCCACGCTCAAGCCAGTGACCCCATGCTCAAGCTGGTGAGCCTGTGCTCAAGCCAGATGAGCCCGTGCTTAAGCCAGCAACCTTGAGGTTTCAAACTTGGGTCCTCAGCATCCCAGGTTGATGCTCTAGCCACTGTGCCACTGCCTGGTCAGGCCCAGTTAAATTCTAATTTCAGAGAAGTGATATTTCATTATTAGTATATGTCCCAAGTACTACATGGGACATACTTATACTACTAAAGTTATTGTTGCTTATCTGAAGCTCAGATCTAACCTGGCATTCTGTGTGTTATCTGGCGGCTTAGCCAAGGGACACTTGTAGAATAGAACACTGGTTGAGGGAGTGCTCTAAGGAGTGCCAGAGGGCATGGCCTCCCCCACTCCTGCTTTGTGACCCTTGGCCACTTGTAGCCTGCTTCCCCACACCCCTTCTGATCTGTCTGCCAGGCCCTGAATTTATTTATGTTTTTAAATGAAAGCAAATTAAGATTCACTTATTCTTGAGAACTGTAATGGGATTGCTCTTGTGATAAGTGGAAACACCTGGCTTTCCTCTGTGCCTGGGGCTTGGGTTCCAGCAGGCCTGTTCCCATGGGCTGCATTCCATCTCATGGTCAAGTCTTTATCAGGTGCCTCTGCACATGCACTGTGGGTGCCTCCTCACAACCCATCCACATGGTTGTGCAAGAGCGCCTGTAAGACCACAGCTAACCAAACAAGATGTGCTATCCTCAACCCCACAACAGCCCAGCACAGCAGATGAGGAAACTGAGGCACAGGGCTTTAGGACCCTGCACAAGAGCATCAGGTTAATACCAGCAGCAGTGGGATGGCAGCCCAGAACTCTGGCTTCCCTCCGCTGGCCAGTGGTCTCTGCCCTGGAGCATTTCACAAGCTCCACCCCCAGCAGTTCTGATTGAATGGCCTGGGTGGGGCCTGGGCGGGTGGCTTTGCAAGCTCCCTAGGTAATCCCACTGGACAGAGAAGCCACTGCTCTGGAGAGGAGGGGGAGCTTCAGTGGGTTGCAAAGGTTGGATCAGAGTCCAGAAAAGGGCTCTGAGGAGGAGTGACAGGAACAAGGCACAGGGGTGGGACCTACTCACCTGCTGAGCTGAATGTAGGAGTAAAGGTGGGGGCTGCTCTGGGCTTTCCTACTGGTGTTTCTCAGGGAGCCCAGTTTCCCCTTGAGCCAAAGGCACTGGTGAATATCACTGAGGGTGCGGTCTCTCCTTCCTTCCTGGCTCCATGCAATGATCATTTTCCCACCCTAAAGGCCCTCCTGGAACACAATAGAGGGATGGAGAGGAGAGGGCAAGGCCTTCACCTGCAGGCTGACTTCTCTTTTTTTTTTTTTTTTAATTTTTTAATTATTATTATTATTCATTTTAATAGGGTGACATTGATAAATCAAGATACATATGTTCAGAGAAAACATCTCTAGGTTATTTTAACATTTGATTATGCTGCATTCCCATGACCCAAAGTCCAATTGTCTTCTATCACCTTCTATCTGGTTTTCTTTGTGCCTCTCCCCTCTCCATCCTCCTTCTCCTCCCCCCTCCCCATAACCATCACATTCTTGTCCATGTCTCTGAGTCTCGTTTTTATGTCCCATCTGTAAAGCCAGAAGCCATGGCCAGGGCAACCAGGGCCAGCATCAGAGCAGCCCGGCCCATGCAGGTTCGCATTGGATTCGGACAGTTGGTAAAGAAACAACGGAGCCAAAAACTGATGAGCCATAGTCTTTAATCCTAGCTTGCACCCGGCGGGCAAGTAAAAAAACACACACTGGGCTCCAAAACCCACTCACATTCAGTGCTCACAAAGCTACTGACTTATCCGAGTTTCCTAGAATCAAAGGTTTCTAGCTCACCAGACTTATTCTCCTCAGTTCCCCATCTCCTTCCTTATCCCAGATACAAACTCAGCACAAACTGGCATCTCACTCAACACTCCACCATCTTGGCTGCTTCTTTTGGCCTCCTCCACGTGGCCTTTCTCTGCTCTCTGCTCTGCTCCCTCTGCTCTCTCATGCTAATCATCCCAGGAACCAAGAGCGCAAGCTCCCGCTCCATCCCCATTTTATAGTGTAGAAATCCAAACCCTTAATCCAATATACAAAATAGGGAAGTCTCTAATACAAAGTCACTTCTCTGAGGCATGATTGGATTGTACCACCCCACATCAAAAAGGGTGGGAAAGGCTTAATCCCAAAACCAAGCCCCAGGCTACAAACACATTAATATCACCTGGGCAACGGCCTCCACGTGGGCAGCTCCACTTTAACAAAGTGAGCATAATACATTTTATCTGCCCAACACCATCTATATATGGAATCATATAGTTCTTAGTTTTTTCTGATTTACTTATTTCACTCAGTATAATGTTATCAAGGTCCATCCATGTTGTTGTAAATGATCCACTGTCATCATTTCTTATGGCTGAGTAGTAGTATTCCATAGTATATATGTGTTAATCCAAACCCCGAAATATGGAAGACAGGAGCAAGGTCCGTCGTTTACACATCAAAGCTTTATTGTCTAGCTTGGCCAAGTGGCGGGAACTCCAACAGAAATCTGACGGAGAGCACGCCGGCCCTTTGTTTTACTTAGTTTTTATAGTTTTGTAAGTGGGAAATACAGAAGCAAAAATTGCAATTGCGAGCCCCTTACTGCTATTGGTTATAGTCATATGTCCTTTAACATGATAGGACCACGTTCAATTTACAAACCACACATCATTTTGGAGAAAACAAAATTTACAAGTCAACACAATGGTAGAAAGATGTCTCTTTACATATTAAAGGCTTTCCTATATTATCTAGTGTTTATCTGCTATCTCTCTGTCCAGAGTCACACACGCATTTACATAGGAGAGGTAGTTTCGGGTAGAGGACAAATGCCTGCAAATGGCTCATTGCTATAAGAAAAGGTTTATTTTGGCTTTTCTCTCCCTGTACCTGGCTAGCCATTCACCCTTTTCCCCACAGGTGTGGTGGAATGTCTGGGAATTCATGTTTTCCTCCCCTTGCATTTACAATACAATGCCAAGGGCCATCCTGGTTATGCCAATCACACAGCACAGAGACTATTTCTCACAATTTCTCTGCACACCTTAACCCAAATTAATAAAATGTTCTCCAAGCCTCCTAAAATATTAATATTAATTCTGTAGCCTTTGGTTCTTTACAACACCTGCGGGTGAAATAGCTCAGTGGCTCCTCATATGTACCAAAGCCTTTTAATCCACTCGTCCTCTGATGGACACTTGGGCTGTTTCAGGTCTTTGCTATTGTGAGCAATGCTGCCATAAACATGGGGGTGCATTTCTTCTTTTGAAACAGTCCTATGGTATTCTTGGGGTATATTCCTAAAAGTGGGATAGCTAGGTCAAAAGGCAGTTCAATTTTTAATTTTTTGAGGAATCTCCATACTGTTTTCCACAGAGGCTGCACCAGTCTGCATTCCCACCAGCAGTGCAGGAGGGTTCCCCTTTCTCCACATCCTCACCAGCACTTATTCTGTGTTGTTTTGTTGATGAACGCCATTCTGACTGGTGTGAGGTGATATCTCATTGTGGTTTTAATTTGCATTTCTCTAATGATTAGTGATGTTGAGCATTTTCTTTTGAACATTTTTTTTAAACATGATTCCTTCTTTTTACATGTAAAGCCAGCAGGCAGGGACGGGGCCACTATTACAGCAGCCCGGCTCTTGCAGGTTCGCATTGGATTCGGACAGTCGGTAAAGAAACCATGGAGCCAAAAACTGGTGGGCCATAGTCTTTAATCTAGCTTGCACCCGGCGGGCAAGTAAAAATACACACTGGGCTCCAAAACCCAGTCACATTCAGTGCTCACAAAGCTACTGATTTATCCGAGTTTCCTAGAATCAAAGGTTTCTAGCTCACCAGCCTTATTTCCCTCAGTTCCCCATCTTCTTCCTTATCCCAGATACAAACTGTACAAACTGGCATCTCACTCAGCACTCCGCCATCTTGGCTGCTTCTCCTGGCCTCCTCCACGTGGCCTCCTTTAGCTGCTGGCTCTACTCTCTCCGCACTCTCATGCTAACCTCAGGAACCAAGAGCCAAGTCCCGTTCTGCCCCCATTTTATAGTGTAGCTTCACAACCTTTAATCCAATATACAAAATAGGGTAGTCTCTAATACAAAGTCACTTCTCTGAGGCATGATTGGATTGTACCACCCTACATCAAAAAGGGTAGGAAAGGCTTAATCCCAAAACCAAGCCTCAGGCTACAACAATTCTCAACACACATTAATATCACCTGGGCAACGGCCTCTTTAACAAAGTGAGCATAATACATTTTATCTGCCCAACATTACATATATATATATATATATATATATATATATATATATATATATATAATTTATTTATTCATTTTAGAGAGGAGAGGGAGAGACAGAGAGAGAAGGGGAGAGGAGCTGGAAGCATCAACTCCCATATGTGCCTTGACCAGGCAAGCCCAGGGTTTCGAACCGGCGACCTCAGCATTTCCAGGCCGACGCTTTATCCACTGCGCCACCACAGGTCAGGCGAGCATTTTTTCATATGCCTACTGGCCATCTGTATGTCCTCTTTGGAGAAGTGTCTATTCATTTCTTTCGCCCATTTTTTGATTGGATTGTTTGTCTTCCTGGTATTTTTACAAGTTCTTTATAAATTTTGGTTATTAACCCCTTATCAGACATATTGTCAAATATGTTCTCCCATTGTGTAGTTTGTCTTTTTATTCTGTTTTTATTGTCTTTAGCTGTGCAAAAGCTTTTTACTTTGATATAGTCCCATTTGTTTATCCTGTCTTTTATTTCATTTGCCGGTGGAGATAAATCGGCAAATATATTGCTGCGAGAAATGTCAGAGAGCTTACTGCCTATGTTGTCTTGTAAGATGCTTATGGTTTCACGGCTTACATTTAAGTCTCTTATCCATTTGAGTTTATTTTTGTGAATGATGTAAGTTGGTGGTCTAGTTTCATTTTTTTGGAGATAGCTGTCCAATTTTCCCAACATCATTTGTTGAAGAGGCTGTCTTTATTCCAATGTATGCTCTTACCTCCTTTGTCAAATATCAGTTGTCCATAAAGGTGTGGGTTTATTTCTTTGTTCTCAGTTCTGTTCCATTGATCTATATGCCTGTTCCTTTTTTTTTTTTTGTATTTTTCTGAAGCTGGAAACGGGGAGAGACAGTCAGACAGACTCCCGCATGCGCCCGACCGGGATCCACCCGGCACGCCCACCAGGGGTGATGCTCTGCCCCTCCGGGGCCTCGCTCTGTTGTGACCAGAGCCACTCCAGCTCCTGGGGCAGAGGCCAAGGAGCCATCTCCAGTGCCCGGGCCATCCTTGCTCCAATGGAGCCTTGGCTGCGGGAGGGGAAGAGAGAGACAGAGAGAAAGGAGAGGGGGAGGGGTGGAGAAGCAGATGGGCGCTTCTCCTGTGTGCCCTGGCCGGGAATCGAACCTGGGACTTCTGCACGCCAGGCCGACGCTCTACCACTGAGCCAACTGGCCAGGGCCTATATGCCTGTTCTTATGCCAGTACCAGGCTGTTCTGAGCACAATAGCCCTGTAGTATAACTTGATATCAGGAAGTGTGATACTTCCCACTTTATTCTTCCTTTTCAAGATTGCTGAGGCTATTCGTGTTCTCTTTTGGTTCCATATAAATTTTTGGAATATGTGATCTATATCTTTGAAGTAAGTCATTGGTATTTTAATTGGTATTGCATTGAATTTATAAATTGCTTTGGGTAATATAGACATTTTAATGATGTTTATTCTTCCTAACCATGAACACGATATATGCTTCCACTTGTTTGTATCTTTCCTGATTTCTTTTTTCAATGTTTTATAATTTTCCGAGTACAAGTCTTTTTTTGTTGTTGTTGTTTTGTTTTTTGGTGTTTTTTTTTCAGAGAGAGAGAGGGATAGACAGGGACAGACAGACGGGAACGAAGAGAGATGAGAAGCATCAATCATTAGTTTTCATTGCGTGTTGCAACACCTTAGTTGTTCATTGATTGCTTTGTTCATATGTGCCTTGACTGGAGGCCTTCAGCAGACCGAGTAACCCCTTGCTGGAGCCAGAGACCTTGGGTTCAAGCTGGTGGGCTTTTTGCTCAAACCAGATGAGCCCGCGCTCAATCTGGCGACCTCGGGGTCTCGAACCTGGGTCCTCTGCATCCCAGTCCAATGCTCTATCCACTGCGCCACCGCCTGGTCAGGCCCGAGTACAAGTCTTTAATCTCCCTGGTTAAATTTATTCCTAGGTACTTTATCTTTTTGTTTGCAATGGTGAAGGGGATTGCTTCTTTAATTTCTCTTTCTGACAGTTCATTGTTAGTGTATAAAAATGCCTCTGATTTCTGAGTATTAATTTTATATCCTGCCACCTTACTGAATTCGTTTATCAGGTCCAGTAGTTTTTTGACTGAGACTTTAGGGTTTTCTATATACAATATCATATCATCTGCAAATAATGATAGTTTTACTTCTTCTTTTCCAATTTGGATGCCTTTTATTTCTTTTTCTTGTCCGATTGCTGTGGCTAGGACTTCCAGAACTATGTTGAATAAAAGTGGTGAAAGGGGGCATCCCTGCCTTGTTCCTGATCTTAAGGGGATTGCTTTTAATTTTTGCCCATTGAGGATGATGTTGGCTGTGGGTTTGTCATAGATGGCCTTTATCATGTTGAGGTATGTTCCCTGTATTCCCACTTTGTTGAGAGTTTTGATCATGAATGGGTACTGGGTTTTATCAAATGCTTTTTCTGCATCTATTGAAATTATCATGTGGTTTTTCTCCTTCCTTTTGTTTATGTGATGGATCACATTGATTGATTTGCGAATATTATACCAGCCTTGCCTCCCAAGAATAAATTCCACTTGATCATGGTGTATGATTTTTTCATGTATTGCTGGATCTGGTTTGCTAATATTTTGTTGAGGATTTTTTTTTTTTTTGTATTTTTCTGAAGCTGGAAACAGGGAGAGACAGTCAGACAGACTCCCGCATGCGCCCGACCGGGATCCACCCGGCACGCCCACCAGGGGGCGACGCTCTGCCCACCAGGGGGCGATGCTCTGCCCCTCTGGGGCGTCGCTCTGCCACGACCAGAGCCACTCTAGCGCCTGGGGCAGCGGCCAAGGAGCCATCCCCAGCGCCCGGGCCATCTTTGCTCCAATGGAGCCTTGGCTGCGGGAGGGAAAGAGAGAGACAGAGAGGAAGGAGGGGGGGGGGTGGAGAAGCAAATGGGCGCTTCTCCTATGTGCCCTGGCCGGGAATCGAACCTGGGTTCCCCGCACTCCAGGCTGACGCTCTACTGCTGAGCCAACCAGCCGGGGCCTTGTTGAGGATTTTAGCATCTGAATTCATCAAGGATATTGGCCTATAATTTTCTTTCTTTGTATTGTCTTTGCCTGGTTTTGGAATCAGAATTATGCTCGTGTCATAAAAGGAGCTTGGAAGTCTTCCTTCCTCTTGAATTTTTTGAAATAGCTTGAGAAGGATAGGAGTTAGTTCTTCGTTGAATATTTGGTAGAATTCACTTGTGAAGCCATCAGGCCCAGGACTTTTCTTTTTTGGGAGTTTTTTTGAAAGCTGTTTTGATCTCATTTGTTGTAATCGATCTATTCAGGTTTTTTGATTCTTCCAGATTAATTTTTGGAAGATTATATGTTTTAAGGAATTTGTCCATTTCATCTAGGTTGTCTAGTGCAGGCTGACTTCTAAGGTGTATATCTGGTACTTGCTGGTGTCTGCACCCCCACCCCCACCTGACTGCAAGGTGCCTTGTGATGAAAGAGTTCTGGAATCAAAGAAGTTTGGGAAATGGGGCATACTGTAACCCTGTGAGAGGCTTGCAGCACCTACTGAGGGAGGAAAAACCAGAAGAATGCAGAAAAGGGGGCCTGCAATGTCTGGGGTCTTATGCTCAAGCCAGTGACCTCAGTGTTTAGAACTGAGGGAACAAGGGCAGACAGAAAAGTCTGGAAAATAACAAACCACAGCTGTAGTCCTTGCTTGTTATCAGTTCCTTGAAATGAACTCTCAATTTCAGAGAGAATGAGTGATAGTCAAGGACAGACCCTCCAGCCTCCTCTCCCCCACCCCTCTCAGAGACACAGAAGTCACATAGGTCTGCAAAGAAGTCATAGAAATCAGGTTTTGTCACGTGAAAGCTAAAGCTGTAAAGGTGTATAGGATGTAAGAAATCTAACTTTGGGGAGCAAGTGTTTTGTTGCCTCTTTTGGGGTCACACTGCTCTGCCAGCTAATAAATCCTACTTCCTTCATCAAGTTGTCTGGGCGTCTTTGTCCCCCTTGATTCCTGCTACACTACGAGTATATTAAAGGCCCCAAGAAATCCTGCAAAGGAAAGCCTAGTAAGCTCTGTTGAGTGTGTCTGTGACCCCAGAGCCCTGTTTTCAACATAACCGTGAAACCAGTGGACGCTGTGGAATATAGCCTGGAAACGGGCAGGATCGGGCAGACCCACTGAGTGATTCTCTAAGGCAGCATGGTGTAAAGCCAGTAGCTGCAGCCACCATCACAGCTGCCTGGCCAATGCAGGTTCGCATTTGATTTGGACAGTCGGTAATGAAACAACGGAGCCAAGAACTGGTGGGGAGCTAAGAACCTTTAATCTTAGCTCGCACCCAGGGGGCGAGAAATACACACAGTGAGAAAACACTTCCCTTTCCATTCAGGGTTCCCAAAGCCACTGACTTATCCGAGTTTCCTAGAATCAAAGGTTTCTACCTTACCAGCCTTATTCACCTCTGTTGGGCAGATAAAATGTATTATGCTCACTTTGTTAAAGATGGCGCTGCTGCCCACGTGGAGGCCATTGCCCAGGTGATATTAATGTGTCTCTGTGGGCAGGCAGAATCCTTGTAGCCTGGGGCTTGGTTTTGGAATTAAGCCTTTCCTACCCGTTTTGATGTGAGGTGGTACAATCCCATCATGACTCAGAGAAGTGACTTTGTATTAGAGATTTCCCTATTTTGTATATTGGATTAAAGGTTGTGAAGCTACACTATAAAATAGGGGCAGAACAGGAGCTTGCCCTCTTGGTTCCTGGGATGACTAGCATGAGAGAGCAGAGGGAGCAGAGCAGAGAGCAGAAAGAGACCATGTGGCCAGGAGAAGCAGCCAAGATGGCGGAGTGCTGAGTGAGATGCCAGTTTGTGCAGAGTTTGTATCTGGGATAAGGAAGGAGATGAGGAACTGAGGAGAATAAGGCTGGTGAGCTAGAAACCTTTGATTCTAGGAAACTCGTATAAGTCAGTAGCTTTGTGAGCACTGAATGTGAGTGGGTTTTGGAGCCCAGTCTGTGTTTTTGCTTGCCCGCCGAGTGCAAGCTAGAATTAAAGACTATGGCCCATCAGCTTTTGGCTCCGTTGTTTCTTTACCGACTGTCCGAATCCAATGAGAACCTGCATGGCCCTAGCCCTGGCTCCTGGCTTTACAACCTCTGTTCCCCATCTCCTTCTCTCTGCACAAACTCTGAACAAGGCTTCTTCAGCAGTCCACCATCTTGGTTACCTCTCCTATGCAATGCTAATTTCAGGAACCAAGAGAGAGCAAGCCCCCAGTCGGCCCCATTTTATTGTGTAAAATCAAAACCTTTAATCCAATATACAGACAAGGAAGTCTCTGATACAAAGTCATTTATCTGAGGCATAATGGGATTCCTCATGAGAGTGCACCATCTCACATCATGCAACAGCCAAGGGTGTGGGGAAAAGCTTAGTTTTGAGAAGATCTTAGTATTAAAAGAGTGGGAAAGGCTTAGTCTTAAAACTAAGCCTTAGGCTATAACCACCCTGCCTGCTTACAGCCTGTCCCCCACACCCAATGCAAACTGTAAGCGAGCAAACATATACATCATATTTGCAAACTTATTTGACCGACACATGGGAAATGGGTTATCTGTTTCCTTACAGCCCAGCCAAGGCAATCACTCATCTCCCACCTACAGCTCTGTCCCACCTCTGCCAGCTGACTCAGGGAGTATATGTGCACACAAAGCACACATGCTGCCACCCACCTGAGAGTACCCCTGGGTGCTCCAGAGCCTCCCTAGCATGGTGCGACCACCCATTCTCTGTCTGTTTTCTCTCTGCCAAAGGTGCTACCTGCCATCCTGCTGTTACCTTCCCCAACCCTGAGCCACCCTGGTACCTCCCTCCCTCCCCGCCTCCCATGCAGCCCACCTTGAGGTCCGAGGTCAGGTTGACTCATCTCCAGGAATTCCCCTCGGACGCTCTGCAGTTTTCCTCTTCACATCTCCATCACCCTGTCATGGCTCACGCCACCCCATTATAGCCCACACCATCTTTCCTCCTGCCTGAAACACTGCTCTAGGCTCCCAGTGGGGCTCTGGTCCACTCTTGCTTCTCCACAGTTTATCTAAAGCCACATTTTTAGATTGCAGATCTGGTCATGTCAGCCCCACCCCTCCCCTCTCAGAACTTTTCCATGACTTCCCATTTCTTCTAGGATAAAGATTTGAGTCCCTGACATGCTTGCAAGGCCCAGTTCCTCCATGTGTCTTTCCAGTTGCTCTTGGCTTCAACCTCCTGGGTCTTCCTCCAGTTCCTTGTTTGGACCATATTCCTTCTACCTCAGGGTCTTTGCACAGGCTGTTCTTGGCCTGCAATCTCTTTCTCCTCTGTCCTGATTAATCCTTGCTCGTTGTTCTGACCTCTCAGCCCAATCTCTCCTTCTGTGGGAAAGCCCTCCCTGGGTGTGAAACAGATGTGAACCTTTTAGTTAAAGTGACCAATATTTTTACAATGAAAAGGAGGACAAAAATATTGTTGAAGAAAACAATATCATAAATAAAAGAAACATTTTATTCATTGCAACAATAATACATTATAATATGATAAATGCATAATAAAAACATTTGTAATATTTTATATTGTAATTATGCTTACATACCCATTAATTTTTTTTTTTTTTCTTTTCTGAAGCTGGAAACGGGGAGGCAGTCAGACTCTCGCATGCGCCCGACTGGGAGCCACCCAGCATGCCCACTAGGGGGCGATGCTCTGCCCATCTTGGGGCATTGCTCTGCCGCAATCAGAGCCATTCTAGCGCCTGAGGCAGAGGCCACAGAGCCATCCTCAGCACCCGGGCCAACTTCGCTCCAATGGAGCCTTGGCTGCGGGAGGGGAAGAGAAAGACAGAGAGGAAAGAGAGGGGGAGGGGTGGAGAAGCAGATGGGCTCCTCTCCTGTGTGCCCTGGCCAGGAATAGAACCCGGGACTTCCACACGCCAGGCCAATGCTCTACCACTGAGCCAACCAGCCAGGGCCACATACCCATTAATTTTTAATAATAATATTATTATGCCTGACCTGTGGTGGTGCAGTGGATAAAGCATTGACTTGAAACACTGAGGTTGCCGGTTCGAAACCCTGGGCTTGCCTGGTCAAGGCACATGTGGGAGTTGATGCTTCCTGCTCCCCTCCCCCTTCTCCTCTTTCTCCTGTATCTCTAAAAACAAATAAATAAAATCTAAAAAATAATTATAAGAAAATAATATTATTAAATGAGTACTTTTAATAATAAGATATTATCTAAATGAGTACTTTTCCATTGAATAAATAATTTTTGTTAATGTATCATCTTGTAACAATATATTAGAAATATCTGAACAAGAAATATCCTTCATATTGAATTTTATGTGAATTGTGTCTACCTGTCTATGATTGAATATTCACTGAGAAAGAAGTAATCGTGAGTCTGCAATGTTGTATGTGCCGTGTCATGTTTCAGTAAGAAGTACACAGAGCCATTTGCATGCTCGGCATATCGCTCTCTCTCTCAAGGTCTCCCATGTGGAGCGCATGCATCTCATAATCGCGTCTCGCCGCACTGTACTGATCCGTGATGAATCAGCACGTCAAATACAAATACGTCACATCACACGCAATGGATCAACTCTGCATTGATCGAATACGGACATTTACAGATTAGTCTTCCAGTATCAAAAAGGAGGACATGTAGGAGGACACTTTTTGAGGAAGGACAGAACTTACAAAAGGAGGACTGTCCTCCCTAAAGAAGGACAACTGGTCACCTTATTTTAGTGCACCTTCTTAGATGATTGCTTGATTAATGTCTGTTTCCCTACTAACATATAATCTCGAGGGCAGGGACCATAATGACTAATCAAGAAATATATGTTGAATCAGCCAATGAAGAAACGATGTAATTACTGGGACAAAGCATATGGGCCTTTCAGAGCTCCATGATGCCACAGCGCTTTCTGGGAAGGTGGGAGCAGTGCACACACTTGCACATGATCATGTCAGTGTAGTCACACCTTTAACATAAGTTCTGTATGCTTAGCTAGGCCGTGGTCATCTAGCAAGTTCAGAGAGTAGCCAGCAGCAGAGATGCGGGGCCACGCAGGGGAACAGCGGCTGAGCCAAGTCCAAGAAACAAAGAATCACGCAGGTGACCAGGCCCCTCCTGGGTCAGAAGACAGGTACCATTGCTTTGGTTGGCCTGTTAAAGCCAAAGGAGACCATTCAGGCCTGGAAGCCTGGGGGTGGGGTGGGGTAGAATGGCCAGGGGAAGGACTGGAAAGATGGTGACAGAAGAGAGGTGAAGAAAAAGTGAGTAGGTGCAGCAGAGCTCAGAAATGGGGCAGAGGGCAGAGACACTGGCTGAGGCAGGAGGCCTCAGACTAGCTGAGGATTCGAGAAGGTGTGTTCTCTGGGGACCACATGAAGGCTATTTCCTTACGTTCTGGCTCCTGGGCTGGAAAGACTCCAAGTCCAGGGCTCTGACCTGACCCCCACATGGGGCCTCCCTGTGCGGTGTTGCTTCTCAGCTGGTCCCAATGACCCCTGCCTCCTGGAATTCATGGGCTGCCACTTACACGGTCAGATTCAAGATGACCATTTCTGTCTAGCAGACTAACCTCCCTGCTGGCTTTGATGGGCACATTGTGATGGGGTGAGTCCCACGTGGCAAGGAAATCAGTTCTAGCTGCTGGAAGCTGAGGCCTTCAGTCTAAGAGCCTCCAAGGGGCTGAATTCTGCCAACGACCAGATGAGCATGGCATAAATTATTCCCCAGTTGAAACTTCTGGTGAGTTGACTGGTGCCTGTGAGATACTCTGAAGTCAAGAACCCAGCTAAACCAAGCCCGGATTCCTGACCAGAGAAACTGTGAGGTGATGAATGTGCCTCATTTTAAGCCACTAAATTTGAAGTAATTTGTTATGCAGCAGTAGATAATGAATACATTCTCCACAACATAGAGGACTCAGGGTGGTCAGACTCTTACTTAGTGGCTCAAGGCCCAAAGTACAGGGATTACAACCAAACAAGCCCTCTCAGATCCAAAGGGAGGGGATATAGGGAGGAAAGCCAAGGTCACGCTGTGGAAGAGCAGGAGGAATGGGAGATAGCCTTGTGGACATTTTCTGAAAATATGTTCAGGCACAACCTTCCCACAGGCCACAACCCATATCCCTCCCACGTGCACAGTGTAGTCACCCAACCCCAAGAACCCTCAAGACCATGGTTTGAAACTGGTGCAGCTGAGACTCCTGGGGACGGGTCTTCGAGTCCTGGCCTGGGCTCTCCGTGCCCTTTGACTCTGTCTGCTGAGTCATACTTCCTTTTTCATAAGAAGACTGAGTTTGTGACTGAACAGCGTTCTTAGCCTGCTTCCTTCCTCTGCAAGGTCAGAGTCCAGATGCCTCGCTTCATTTTATTCTGCCCTCATTCCATTTGGTCCAAGAACCAAAATCCTTTGAAAATGTGGGGGTTGCCTATCAATTTAAATCCCGCTCCATAAGAGAAAACCTTACTCACAGCCTTTAAAAAAAACTTAAGACTTTTTATGGAGCCGTTTTAGGGTTACAGAAAACTTGAGTGAAGAGTACAGTTTCCATATGTACCCCCCACGTGGTACCTTTGTTACAATTGATGAGCCAATGTTGATATTTGGTTATTGACTGAAGTCTACAGTTTACATTAGGGTTCACTCTTGGTGTTGTATGTTCTGTTTGACAGATGTCTGATGTCACGTGTCCGCCATGACAGTATCACACAGAGTGGCTTCACTGCCTAAACATCCTCTGCTCCACCTGTTCATTCCTCCCTCTCCTTGACCTCCTTGCCACATCTCATTCCTGTCTCCACAGTTTTGCCTTGTGGATGAAAAAAGGGGCCACAGCTACATGTGACAAGCTCAGGATCGGCCAAAGTAACCACACAGGGTGGTCTGAATGTAAAAAATTTCTAACTCCAAGCAGGTCATGATGAGTAGTCACATCCTAGGCCTGCAGCTTTCTCAACAAAGGTCATCTTTTACCTTTGCAATGGTCTGTTCTCTGAGCATCTGAGATAACATACCTTTGAAATGTCTAATCTTCGTTTCCAGACCCCTGGAAGGCACAGCCTCGGCCCCAGAGCCAGAGCGAAGCCCATACTTCTCTTCTTTCCCAGCACACCATCTCCGTGCGCTGTCAGTGCTCCCTGCTCCCTGTTTCCGACCCACCAATGGAAGAGAAGCATGTGTCTCCTTGTTTTACTTTGTCCACTCTCAGAGGTTTCCCCACTGTGCTTTCTCCCGCCTCCTTAACCCTTTGAGTAGTACAAACGTTCATATACGTCCTCACTCAAAGGGTTAACAAAAAACTCACTACTCAAAAGGTTACTCTACCACCAGTGGATTTCATGTATTGATACTTGTAGTGCTGGTGGCCAAGGCCAGGCAGGTTCACATTGGATTTGGGCAAACGGTAGAAAAACTGCAGCCTGACCAGGCAGTGGCGCAGTGGATAGAGCATTGGACTGGGATGCCGAGGACCCAGGTTCGAGACCCCGAGGTCGCCAGCTTGAGCGTGGCTCATCTGGCTTGAGTAAAGCTCACCAGCTTGGACTCAAGGTCACTGGCTCGAGCAAGAGGTTACTCGATCTGCTGTAGCCCCACGGTCAAGGCACATATGGGAAAGCAATCAATGAACAACGAAGGTGTCGCAACAAAAAACTAATAATTGATGCTTCTCATCTCTCTCCCTTTCTGTCTGTCTATCCCTATCTATCCCTCTCTCTGACTCTCTGTCTCTGTAAAAAAAAAAAACAACCCTGGCCGGATGACTCAGTGGTAGAGCGTCGGCCTGGCATGCAGAAGTCCTGGGTTCGATTCCCGGCCAGGGCACATAGGAGAAGCGCCCATTTGCTTCTCCACCCCTCCCCCTCAACTTCCTCTCTGTCTCTCTCTTCCCCTCCCGCAGCAAGGCTCCATTGGAGCAAAGATGGCCTGGGTGCTGGGGATGGCTCCTTGGCCTCTGCCCCAGGCGCTAGAGTGGCTCTGGTCGCAACAGAGCGACGCCCCGGAGGGGCAGAGCATCGCCCCCTGGTGGGCAGAGCGTCGCCCCCTGGTGGGCGTGCCGGGTGGATCCCGGTCGGGCGCATGCGGGAGTCTGTCTGACTGTCTCTCCCCGTTTCCAGCTTCAGGAAAATACAAAAAAAAGAAAAAGAAAAGAAAAACTGCAGAGCTGGAAAGGGTTGGGCCATCCTGTTTAATAAAGACTCACAACAGCAGACAAGCACACAGGGAGGGGAAATCATCTCTCAGGCAAACAAACAGCAAAATGGCCCCTCACAGTGGTGGGCAGGCAACCCATGCATCCGCAATTCCCCTGAGCGAAGCACCCACAGCCTTATATAGGCCATACACACATGGCATAGCCACGTGCTCACGCACCAGCGAGCAAGCCTAACACAGCTGCCCCACATCCCACCCCTTTAGGGTTGCTCACCTCACAATCTACATAACAGGAAACAGAGACTACAGCGACAGCAAAAGTTATACAATAATTACAAAGGTGCCCTTCACAATATCTCCCTGAGCACTTTGCCCAGGGTGTCACCTGGAGGCCCACCTCTAACTCCCTACCCCATGGTAGGTAGGAGGGTGTGGGGCAACATTTTTGGCCCAACTCTTTTCTGGTTCTGTAGTTTTTCTACCGTCTGCCCAAATCCAATGTGGACCTGCCTGGCCTCGGCCACCAGCATTACAGAGGGCCTGTATAGTCCAGGGCTGTGTCCACAGAAACCATAAAGCAGGGGTAGTCAACCTTTTTATACCTACCGCCCACTTTTGTATCTCTGTTAGTAAAATTTTTTAACTGCCCACCGGTTCCACAGTAATGGTGATTTATAAAGTAGGGAAGTAACTTTACTTTATAAAGTTTATAAAGCAGAGTTACAGCAAGTTAAAGCATATAATAATAATTACTTACCAAGTACTTTATATTGGATTTTCGCTAAGTTTGGCAGAATCAATCTTTATAAAACAACTTACTATTGTTAAATCTATCTTTTTATTTACACTTTGGTTGCTCTGCTACCACCCACCATGAAAGCTGGAACGCCCACTAGGGGGCGGTAGGGACCAGGTTGACCAGCACTGCCATAAAGTGTCCTTGGTGTATGTTTGCAACGGGATGAGAACCAGTTAAGGAGGGCCTCCACAGGTGCCGCACCCCCACCCCCTATCAGGGTCTCTCATAGTACTACTATCCATGAGCAACATGTCCATCCATCAAGGGAGCTGGTCCCCCCATCTGGTCACAGTCCAGGAGTCAGGCCACGATAGACAGCCCAGCTGTCTGTGCAGATCGCCAAGGTAAAGGTCCATTACAGGCATCTAGCCACACAGCTCTTTATTAACGGACCTCAGCACCTTTCCTCAGTGTGCTGTTCATTGCCACAAGCCACATCCAAACCCCTCAACAAGCTCACAGGGCCTGGCGGGGTCAAACACATTAAAGGCCTGTGTCACCTTAACAGTTCTCTTAGCTGCTGCTGCTATAAAAAAAAAAAGCACCTATTATCTTCTAATGCCAAAACCTGCTGCACATTAGAAGGAGACCAGTGGATTTGCCCGTCCCTGTCAGATGGGCCCCTCGCCCTTCCCCCTATTCAAACTGGGACAGTGGGTCTTGGGGATTCTGAAATCTGAACAGCCATTTTCCTGGCAGATGCCAGGGCCACCTGCTTCCTCTGCTTTTTCAGCAACTGGGACCTCTATTCTGACTCAAGCTGCTGCCAAAGCTCCAACAAGATTCTATTAGGCTTGCCATCTAATTTCTCCCTATCTGCCCCAGCTGCAATCAAATCTACTCACATCTGTGTTCAGGTAACTTTCACAGGCCCATTCCTCTTGTTAGTCGGGGGGGGGGGGGTGCAGCACAGGCAGCAGCCCCCACAGCTTTATAATACATCTCTTTTCCACAGATGCCATCCATCCACCCCTATGTCCTGCAGTCACACCAAGCAGGCTGCCAGGGTCTCAGTGTGTTTCTGCCTGAATTTCACCCCCAGCTCCATCAGCTCTGCCCGGATGTAGGCAGAGTGCTCCACTACCTGGGGAGGAGGCTGTGGCTGCCCCTGAAGGACTCTCAGCTGCTGGGTCTGAGACCTTTCAGGCAACCACCAGCCAGGCTCCAAGTCTGAGGACGGCAGGTGCAACCCAAGCCTCCCCCTCAGAAGAGTTAGAAACGCCTGATGCTGCCGACTCAGAGCCACTCCGCTGGCAGGAATGCAGCTCCATCTTCCGCACGTTCTTTGGCTCCTGCAGCTGCCAGCTCTCAGCCTGAAGCTGACTCTCGTGCTCCTGAACCCACAGGTGTTTCTCCAACAGCTGTCGCTGCCAACGTTCAGCTTCCAGGGCAAGCTGCAACTCACAAACCTATAACTCTTTGTCCAGAGATGGCTCAAGTTCCACGCGCCATTGGCTCTCAGCCTGCACCTCATACTGCAACTCTCGGACCCGGTGGGCCTCCCTCTCCAGTGCTGGCACCAGTTCACCTCATCATTGGCGCTCAGTATGCAGCTCATCCTGGAGCTTTCAATCTCACTCCACTTCTTGCACAGAGCTCTTGGTTTCCTCTCACAGGATTGTAAAAAACACCCAACCCATGGTCCCTACCTGGAGAGCCACCAGGAACAGCCACTCCTCTACCCCACCCCTCAAGGGCATTGGTGGCTCCAACACCCATTTGCTCCGAATCAAGCCCACTACGCCAGATGTAACGTTGGTGGCTGAGGCCAGGCAGGTCCACATTGGATTTGGGCTGACAGTAGAAAAACTGCAGAGCCAGAAAGGGTTGGGCCATTTCATTTAATAAAGTCTCACAACAGTGGACAAGCACACAGGCAGGGGAAACTGTCTCTCAGGCAAACAAACAGCAAAATGGCCCCTCACCAGCTTGCAGCTGGAAAATCAGCACTACACATGCACACACACACGCACGCATGCACGCACGCACACACACGTCTCTTCCTTTGAGTCTAACGTATAAAATAAGCTGCAGAACTGCCATACTCTGGAGCATTTTCTCAGTTTGTTGAGATTTTGCTTCCCAGTAATTGTCATCAGTTTGGCTCACATAAACTTTTGTTTTGTTTTGTATTTTTCTGAAGTTAGAAACGGAGAGGCAGTCAGACAGACTCCTGCATGCGCCTGAACAGGATCCACCCGGCATGTCCACCAGGGGGCGATGTTCTGCCCATCTGGGGTTTGTTCCATTGCAACCGGAGCCATTCTAGCGCCTGAGGCAGAGGCCATAGAACCATCCTCAGCGCCTGGGCCAACTTTGCTCCAATGGAGCCTTGGTCACGGGAGGGGAAGAGAGAGACAGAGAGGAAGGAGAGGGGGACGGATGGTTGCTTCTTCTGTAGGCCTTGACCAGGAATTGAACCTGGTACTTCCACATGCCAGGCCGAAGCTCTACCACGGAGCCAACCAGCCAGGGCCTCAAATAAACTCTTCTATGATTTTTCCGAGGCTGGGTATTCTTTTGTTGTCAGTCCCTTCCAGGATGTCCCGTAGCATGGAGCCTCTTCAGGTGGCCTTCACTGAGCACCACAGACCTACCTGCAATCAGCCCTCGCTGCTTTCGGCTCCAGTGGGGTCTGTGGCAGGCTCTTGGAAGCTTCAGGACACCTTTGCCTGAAAGGCCTTATGAGGCTTTTTTTTTCTTTTTTAAGATTTTATTTATTCATTTTAGAGAGGGGAGGGAGGGGGAGGGAGAGAGAGAGAGAGAGAGAGAGCGAGAGAGCAGGGGGTGAAGAGCAGGAAGCATCAACTCCCATGTGTCTTGACCAGGCAAGCCGGGGGTTTTGAACATCGACCTCAGTGTTCCAGTTCGAGGCTTTATCCACTTTGCCGCCACAGGTCAGGCCAAGGCATTGCTTTATTTCTGTGGCCATAGTATAGGATCTTATGATCATACCTGGACACCTTTGCTCTGAGCCCCTGACCCTGAGAGTCCTTGGCTGGTGGAGAAGACCATCTGGCCATTTACATTCCTCCTGATTCCACCTGAACACGGAGTGAGCTCCTAGCTCCTGCCTCCGCTGCCAGGTTGTTATAGGCGGAGCCAGGCACTGCCTTCCATGTTCCACCTGAAAAGGCCTCTGCAGATCATCCCGTTCCTTGAGGGTGCCTGCTCCATGTTCTAGACCACTGCAGGCAACGGTTCTGCTAAACCCTCTGATCGGCAAATGATGGTTTCCTTTCCTCCATGTCCAACAGCATTTTCTCTACTTCTCTTCAAGCTTTCACCAACCCGACAAGGCTGGCAGGCTTCTGCCCACTGCCTGCTCCTGGAGCCAGTGCCACCTGTTTTAGGTGTTAATGACAGCAGCACAGGGAGGCACTTAATGTACATCACTCCCCATCCTTGTATTCACCTTGCAAGCGTGTGAGGTACTGTCATCACCATTTACAGCAGTAGAAACTGAGACCTGGAAAAATCATGTGACTTGTTACAAATCACACAGTGAGTGAGGGAGCTGAGTTGGAAAGACAATTTTCAAAAACAGGACATTTAATGAAGGCGCCACGTAGCAGTATACAAGTTAATATGCATTAAAGTTGTCATTTCCATGATCTTAAGCCACGAGAAGTTTTCATATACTCCGTTCATTCAGGCAGATGATTATATCATGTATTTTAGTGGGTTCATTAAAAATTATACTAAACACTTTGTGCTGAAACAATTAAACTTCATGCATCTCAAAAAGGCACTGGTATGAAACACCTCATTCCCACCACCCTCTGTCTCATGCTTCTGATTGGGGAATTTTATGTCCAATATTACTACAATACAGGTGCTCCTGGGTGCCCAGTTACATTTGAATTATGACCCTCAGGCAGAAATGTGGGCACTGAGGCACTGAGAGCAGGGTTGATCAAACACAGAGAGCACTCAGAGGGTCCCCTGATGCCAGGATCCATCTCCCCTAAGGATGGATGTGCAGCAGGGCACATCTGGCTTGAGCTAAGATGAACAATGCCAACCATATACCCATTAGATAGATTGCTGAAAGGTGGTTGGGTTTGGTAACCATAGGCATCAGTGTCAGGGTCCATCATCATCTTTACTGGCCAGACTCAGAATGCAGCTAAGCTTCTGGCTTGGCCAGAGCAAAATTTGCATGTGCTGGCACAAGTGGCAACTGGGGGTGTGCTTGGGGAGGGATATGTATATGGGGGGGGGGTGTGGGCATGTGTAGCTACCCCAGAATCCAAGGACAGCTGTTCACAATTCATCTACACTTCTCAGACTGTCAAGACCCCTTCCCTCCCTCAGCCTCAGAATCCCAGATAAGGGGTTGGAGGCACACCACGTGGAGCCTGCGTCCACTCTGGTCCAATCAGCTCTAGGCAGGTGGTGGGGAAGGTCACGTGGCTGGGCAGATTTCTTAAGAAGGGGACCTCCAAGGAAAGTATAGTAAAGGAAAGGGGAAAGGGAAGAGAGCTTTTGGTGATGTTAATTATATCCTGTTTCCTGTGCACTATTTGGGATGGTGGGCAGGGAAGGCGGTGCTGTGCCCTTGCTGAAAATTTGTGTGACGCTTCCTAAGTCGCCTCCCACCCCTTTCTCCATCTGGGGGCCTCAGCTGGCAAACGTGGCAGCACCTCCTCGGATGTAACGATCGGCACAGCCCTGACACATCGTGCCTCCGAGGCTCCTTCACGCCTTTATGCTTCCCCACCACCTTGGACACCTGGCAAATCCCTAGCCATTCTTTAAAATCACATTTTGGCATTACCTCAATAAAACTCTGACACCATCCTCTAGATTAAATTCATCACTTTCTCATTTGTACATTAAAAACCCTCTTTTATTATAGAAACTTCCTATAAGGTACAAAAGTAGAATTCTTGTGCACAATTTTTGCTCCCACCGCCGCGGTATTTATCTGCGTTGGAAGACGCAGGTCCTTGTGTCTGCTCTTTAGCCGAGACCCGGACCGCGCACAGCACCCAGCGCAGAGCACACGCTCCATGCTTCTCAGATGGAACAGAAATGACCATCAGGCCACACGCACCCATTTTACAGGTGAGGAACCGAGGCCTCGGTTCATCAAAGAAGTCGATGCAATCACTGCCCTTTGATTACTGGAAAGGTAGCAGGGCAGGCACGGTTCCTCCCTCCACTGCCCTGCCCTGCCCTGCCCTGGTCCGCTAAGACCGCGCCGGGCTCCGACTCCCACGCTGTGCCCGCTGCGCCACCGCCTAGCCCCACGGCCGCGCGGCCGCTCCCAGGGCTCATTCCTCCTCTGGTTGCCACCGGAGGGCCTCGCCGAGCCGGAACTCCGAAAGGGAAAGTGGCTGCGGCGCCCCAGAACGAACCACTGGCTCCCTAGGGGTGGGTGTGGCTGCTGGCGCGGAACCGCTGGCACGCAGGGCAGTACAGCTATACCCACGTTCCGACAACCTGCGTCCAGGCTGAAGCGCGGGGTTGCCGGGGCACGGGGGCTGAGCAGGGGCGAGCGCGGTGCGGGCGCCGGCGGCGCCGGGGGCGCGCCCCCTCCCGGGCCGGGTGTCTGAGGCCGCGGGTCCGCCAGGTGTGGCGCAGCACCCGGCAAGGGTCTCGCCCGCACCTCCGCGGGGCCGGGGCGGGGCCGGGGCGGGGCCCAGGCCAGGACCGCCCTGTCCTGTCGGTGCCCAGCCCTCCTCCCGCCGACAGGTATTAGCGACCTGGGAACCAGCGCCCCGGGGCCTTGCCGCACACTTTCCTGGGAGCAGCGGCCACCGAGGCACCATGAAGAAGTACTCAGGTGGGCGCCGCGCCCGGGGCGGGGAGAGGTCGGTGTTCCGGGACAAGCCCTTCTTACCTGAGCCGAGGCGGTCGCGGTACTCGAGGTGCCCCGGGAGCTGCGCGGTCCCAGAACTCCCAGGGCAGGTTTCGGCGCGTGGGGCGTTCGCGCCCCGCCAGTTGACGCAACCTCCACTCTATCGCGATCGCGGGCCCCCCAGGCATTGTATCCCTCGACGGACTTAGCTCTCCCCTTCGCTCCAGTGCCGTGGAGGGGAAGTCCGAGCCCTCTGGACACCCCCCCGCCCCCAGGGCTGGACTCCGCTTCTGACCTTGGTCGAGGGTCCCTTGCCTTATTCTGTCAGCCACTGCTCGCTCAGTGGGGCCGCTGTGGGGGCCCCTGGGCTGGCCGTCCCTCTTGCTCACCTTCCTTGCCCATGCACCCTCGCTGGAATCGCAAACTTTCCAGTCGCTAGTCGGGGTGTGTGTGTGTGTGTGTGTGTGTGTGTGTGTGTGTGTGTGTGTGGTGTGTGTAGAGAGAGAGAGAGGCTGAATGGCGGATTTTCTTGGGCTCAGCCTCCAGTTGGAGGTCTGGGCCTGACCCAGCATCCTCTCTTCCTGTAAATTCCTCTACCTAGTGGAGCACCAGAAGTTTGTCAAATGGGACCATCCTGCAGCGCCCCAGCTTGGCAACTCATTCCACCTTTGGGGTCTCAGGATGCCATCCGTGTGCTTTCAGGTCTAGGAAGTCTGACCTCACACAGGTGGAGAAGGCCTGAGCTGCTCTTATAATGCCCTCAGGGTCTTTTATAAGCCTTTTCCCCTTGGGTACTCTGAAGTTTCATTTCACCCATGGGCAAATGGAGGCCACAAGCCTGATAGCACAGGTTAAGGGTAATTCAGATGCCCATTCTTCTTTTTTTTCTCTCTGAGATTTTCCTCTAAAAATCCAGGGAGGATCCTTTGTCCTCTTAGTCATCAAATAACACAAAGCATCTTCTCTCTGCTTGCCCTGCAGACTCTATGTTCCTCACCTTAATCCATCTGCCAAAGACTCATGAATTAATTTGTATTGATAGGAATCATGGGACGGATTGGGGCTTCGGAGGCCATTTGGGCCATCCGCCGGCCTTTGGGCCATTTCTCAGTCTCCACCTGCTTTCTGTATTCAGGAACCAGAATGAGCACTACAGAATGACTGGTTTCAAAGAGGGTAATCCAGAACTTCCCCTAAAATGGCTTTTTAGGGCAGTGGCTTAGAATTTCAACCTTCAGCTCTTGTTGCAAACAGCATGGCCCTTCAGACACCCCCAATGCAGCTCTATCTCAAGTGCGTGGGTGTGTTGGTATGGTGGGAGGCGGGGGCTTCCAGGTGGCATTGGTGGGGTTTAGTGATTGGCAGCTCTTCCTCCCCAACATGCTACAAATAGTTGAGATGGTTGTTGCCCAAATAGTGGGCATTGCTGCGAGTGCGCCCCTTCTCCAGGGCGCTGGTTTTCTCCTGCCCTTGGCTGCCTGCACTTCACCTCTTGCTGGACAGTGGGGAGTGTTTGGGCCACACACATCATAGTCCTTGGCCTTTCCCTGGGGGAAACTTTGAGATGTCAGTGGGCCTCTGAAGCAGGTTTGATGTCTTCTCTCCTCCATGCCTACTTCCCCCCAGGTGGGAAAAAAAATGATGAGGCTTCCTGCAGTCAGTGGAAGTACAGTGTTCATGGAGTGAGTGGGAATCAGCTCTTGAACAGGCAACCTCCTGGCTCCTGTGTTTACCCAAAGGATGTGCCCTGGGGGATTAGAGCAGGAAGGGCTTGGACCGCTTCTAGCTTGTCCCCCTCCTGGCAGTGGGCCGCAGTGTGCCGGGTCCCTCTGTGGCAGTGTGTGAGGTCAGACTGGAGGGGACTGGTGGGCGAGCGGCCTCTTGGCCTCATTCTGAGTGTGCTCCTGTTCTCTTGGTGCCCCCATCCGAGTAGGGACACTTCGCAGAAATCAGACTGACCCCTACAGTGCATCAGTGACACGAAATGTAGGAAAGCAGCGGGAAGTGCTCAAATCCCGCGTCAAAAATCCAAGGACAACTGGGAAGGCTTTTGTTTTTCACCCAGATTTGGTGGAATTACTGCTTTGGGACCTATTTATGGGCTTGAAAATAAATTGTATTATTATAATATCCTCTTAGAGCTGGTTTAATTTAAAACATATGTTTTGGGGGGACTCCAGTGCCTGGGGTCTATATACACTCATCACACACACAGCAGGTGTTGGGCATGGACTGCAGGCCGTGACCTGGTCCTGTTTGCTTGGAACTTGCACTCTCCCTGCAGAGGCCGGACGCAGGCGAGGTGCTGGCTCCTTCACATCCCTTCCACTCAAGCAGTAAGCACTCCAAATTCTGCAGAATACCCTGGAAGGAGGGACCGTGGGCCTGGTGGGAGGTTTGGAGAGAGGTCAGATTGAGGGTGGGCCTTGAGGAATGAGAAATTCTGAGTAGGTGGAGAATGAAAAGGTTCTTTCCAGGTAGGGACAATGCGAAGGCCCAGGTGGGGCTGTAGGACCTTAGGTGGGTGCTTGGGGTGGCTGCTCTAGGTTGCTCCGGCTTGTCCTGGGTCCCCCACACCTATCACTCCCATGGGGCAAAGCTAATAATGGTAGTCAACAGGCAGTGCAGCCCACATCGAGTAGGCTCTCGGGTTTAGATCCCAAGCCGCACTTCCTGGCTGTGGGGCTAGGTGCTTGTCAGGTACATCTCCTTTGTTAAACAGGGGCGATGCTAACTTGTGAAGATTAAATGAATTTGTACACAAATGGCTTAGAAATGCCTGCTCCATAACTTGGTGGCTGCTGTTATCTTCATTGTTATCAACAGCAGAAGGATGAGCCAGCCTGTGTGACTGCCTTTGCCAGGATGCCCAGGACCTAGCTGGCACTGTCCCCACACCTGTGCTGGTTTGGAGGCCGGGAGCGCAGCCTCTTGGGGTGACAGCGGCTGCAGGCTGAGCCCCTCTGGCTCTCGGGGGCTCTGGGTTGGGAGCTTCTCCTTGCTTGTGCTGGGTCACCTGAGGGCTGTTGCCCTTCAGTGCCTGACTCGCTGGGGATCAGTCCTCATTGGCATGGGGGAACTTACCTGAGGCCTGAGAGCCACAGAAATGGGGGTGAAGAGGCTGTGAGGGGGTACATCAGTCCGTGTGTGCACATGGGGATTATTCTGAGACTTCTTTTGTGGCTTTCAGGAGATTCCCAAAGAGTTGCCTAGCCTACCAAAGGTTACAAAACTCCATGCTGTAGTGACTGCAGGGTTGCTGGCTGCAGCCAGAGGAAAACTGTGCCCCCTGCTCACCCACTTTCCTCCACCCAGCACTGCGGAGCTGACTTATGGGAAGGAAGAGGAACTTCCCCAGTGAGCTAACCCCCCTGAGGGTACGAAGGCAGGGTTTCTTCCTCTTCTTCCCCCGCCCCCACGTCCTCTCATGTTCAAGCCTGCTTGCTCTGGCTTACGCAGGGGATCTGGGCAGAGAGAAAGAACAGCCTGTACAGTAAGTCGGTGTCTTTATTGGACTCATACCCAGGGTTGTGGACCCTTGTGGGCCCCTGAGGCCCCAATCCTTGGAGAGCTGGCTGAGCCTGGTCCTGGGTCCAGTCCTCTGCCAGCCTGTTACAGAGCAGGGAGGCACTCTCAGGCCTGGGTGGCCTGCCCACCTTTCCCGCTCACCCCAGTCCACAGTCACCTGCCCATCAGCATCTCCTCAGCCTGCCAGAGGGGTTTTGAGAGCCAAGTGTCATGTACCTGGCCACGTACCTGAGTGTAAGACAGCCCACCTTCTTCCCAGAACCCCTTATGTGTTCAAGCCAGGACAGGTGCAAAGGGGACATGGGATGGGCATTCAAGAGCAGTGGTCCAGAGTCCACGCTCAGGTGGAAGGGGGCCAACCATGTGCTTGGAGCTCCCACATGGGTGTCAGCAGAAGACATCTCGCTTGAGGACCCAAGGTCCCCAAAGACAGGAAGGAGGCACTCCCCTTCTCCTACCAGCCGTCTCCTGGGGCTGCCTTCCTCTGAAACTCTCCTGTCCTTCCCAGGCACTCATGGGCCGGACCCGGGGTCGGACCTTCTTTCCCATGCTGTTTGTCCAGGGCAGTGTTACGTGGCCCAGCAGTTTGCTTAAGATGTACTTGAAATGGAAGGCACAGCCCTGAAGAGCCCAGCCTGGGGGCCGAAGAGCCAGTTCCTGGGCAAGTCCAGCTGCTGGCCTTGGGAGAGGGGAGGGCTGCAGAGAGAGGCCCCAGGCCTGAGGAGTATGAGAATTTGGGTGAGGAGGGAGGTGACATGCTGGGAGCCTATGTCTCTGCTTGTCGGAGCAATGGCTCTGGAACACCTTGGGTCTAGGCGTTGCCAGGGGATTTATGGGGCATTAGTGGGTACAAGTGGGGAGGCACGTAAGATCACAGCTCCCATTATGCATGGACTGGGTCTCCTGGAGAGACCTTGGCCAGAGAGTCCCAAGGACAGTGGCCAGAAGTTAGCTGGCCCAAAAGCATCCAGAGTGAGGGAGTCTGTCCTGGTGGGCACAGGGTCCTGGGGAGGGGGTGAAGGGCACCACAGTCAAGCCTGGGACCATGGAGCCAGCACTTTGCTGCAGCCCTGCTGAGCTGGGGGTTCCCAGGTTCTTGGCCTGTTTCAACCCTTCCTGTAGGTCTGGTCATTCATTCCAGAAGCGTCTGCCGGGCACCACTGAGTCAGACTTGGGCACCCTTCCTGCACCGGGCTGCCTTCAGCACAGCTCTGGGAGGGCACCCTGGCCTTGGGTCTACAGGGTTGAGCGTGGCACTCTGTTCCCAGCACAGTTTCTCTCCGCCTTATCTCTCGCCCCGCCCGGGGCCCGGGTCTGTTTGCAGTCCACGTGAAGGGGGCATTGAGCTGTTGCCGGCCCAGGGGTGGCTCCTGGGCATCTTGCTGTCAGTGGCCTCTTGGAAGCTGTGCAACAACTGAGCTTTGTTCTGGGCCTAATCTGACCTGGTTCTCCGAAGCGTGACTGCTGGCAGCCTGTGAGCCTTCAGGACAGGAAAGCAGCAGCAGCAGGCAGAGTAAGATGATCGCATGGGGCCCAGGCTGCCTGCCCTTTCTGGCAGGAATGCAAGTCACCAGTCATCCTCTGAGAGGTGCTGGCTTGAGGCCTCCAGCTTTGTGTTGGGGGAGAGGAACCCTGAATGGCTGCCCTGGCTGGCTGCATGGGCCCGAGCTTCCCAAGGGCCCTTGGAGCACTGAGTGGGGAGAGCAGGGCCGGAAAGGCCTCTCTCTCGCTTCCCCTCCACCCCAGGAATGCTGTCCCCCACCCTCCCTGGCCTGGGGTTTCAGAGGTGGGGCCCAGGCAGGAGTCTTTCCTTCCCCATGATGGATGGTGGGGGAGGGATGGCACTGCCTTCTCTCTGGCTCCTGTGGAGGCCTCGCTCCTCCAGGGCAGTTCAAGTGGTATGCAGTGAAGCCTCAGCTGTGGCTGAGACCCTCTGTCCCCACCCCCAACCAAGGCTGCACCTGGGAATTGGGGACCAGTGGTGGTAGCTGTGCCTGGGCCCCTTGTCCTGGCCAGGCCAGGCATGTAGGGGCAGCCACAGAAATGCAGGCAGCAGTGACTGTCTGCCCGGTTGGAGATGGCTCACCGTGAAGGGTTACCAGGAAGAGCTGAGTGAGGTGAGCTGGCAGGCTGCCTCCTGTCTTGTCCCTTAGATGCATCTGATCCACATCCTGGGGCTTTCACAGCCTCCCCTCAACTGCCTCCTGTTTCCACCAGAATTGAGTCCCAGATCTCAGTGGGAGAATAACTCTCCTGTAACCTGAGCTACTTGGAAGTGGGTTAAATCCAAGCCCTGTTGTCTCCCAGCCTGTGAAGGACTGGGCCAATCAACCCACAGGGACTCGGGGGATGATTTGTAAAACTCACTAATAAATGCTGGACATCAGTTCTGTAGCCACAGAATCAAACGTGTGTGTCGAGGAATAGGGGTTGGGTTGCTGTGCAGAGATGACCCAGTGTAGACACCGTGGGGGCAGCAGGCAGTGGAATAACTGCCAAGGGCGCACAGCGCAGTGGGGAGGGGGTGGTCTGGGTGGGGAGCGTGGCTGAAGAGGAGGGGTGATGGATTTCTTGTCAGTGTTGGCATCGCTGTGCTGCTGCTGCCTCCAGCATTAGGGGCCCCAGGTGTCAAGCCCTCAGCGATGGGGATTGAGTCATTCTGGATGCCACTGCCTTCCCAGTAGCTGGGGGTCGATGCCTTAGCTGCCAGACCTTTGCTTTACTTTATTTACTTACTTATTTATTTAAAGGAAAGCTCTCTGAAACACAGATTGCATTGATTTTTGGTTGTTCATTGTTTATTGCCAAACAATGTGAACAGGAAGTTAAAAGGAGAAATGCTCCAACTCCATTGGCTGTGACGTTGCTTTCTGTGTGCTCCCTCAGTACTTGTCTCCACATACATCATTCGACTTAATTGTTGAAGGTCTATAATGTATTTTCAGAGTTGCAATTCCTTATAGAAACCATTTTTAATTCTGCGCTTTCCGTGCATGGACCGGAATTATCATTTGAATGGCTGTTTAGAGTGGCTGTTCCTTAATTTACTTAATTGTCCTCTTACCAGTGCTCTTGAAAGGCCTCCTGACCTTGGCCCTCTGCCTTCATGCCATGTTCCCATGGCCCTGAGTCCAGGCTGCCGTGAGGCTGATGCTATAAGAGCTGTGCTCTTAGCTGTGGTATATGGGCTGGTTGAATAGTGGATATTTCCCCAGGTTATTGATTTAGTAAAATATTGCTCATGATGACTCCCTTTTCCAATATTCCTGGGATTGCCCCAAAACCCAGAGAGGTGTTCTACTACAGCATTTTGTGAAGAAGTTTAATGAACAGAAAATGCCATTTGTCCTGATTATCCACCTGCTTATTATCATGGAGACCTCCCAGGATGTCCTTGTCATTTAAAGGATCAGCCCCCTCCCATGCCTACACTCTTTGATTCCTCTCTGGCTGGCATGTGGAACCCCAGGCTCCACCCAGCCTCTCCTTTCCTCATCTCTGCTTTGGCTCCTACAAGAGGTACCCTAGGAGGTGTCTGCTTCCTAGGACCAGCCTGAATCCCCTAGTTTTGGAGATTGGTGATAGCCCCAGGTGACCGGCCACCTCTCCTGGTGATCATTTGTTCTGTTGCCTAGTTGATTTCTTCTGGGACCCACAAGTCTCACAGGCCAGTGGATGGTGCCACATGTCTGGCCCACCTTCCATGGTCAGTATCTTGTTTCTCTGGCCATCTTTCCAGTCAGTCTTCCCAGAGCCTTTCTACCCCATTCATCCCTGATCCCCACCTCTCTCTGTGGTATGTCCTTGTGTTATAATCTGACAACCATCTGAAGATGGAGTGACATGTCTGGTCTACCACTTTAGTGACTTGGGGGCCATCAAAGACTGGCGCAGCCCTTCCTCATGTTCTGGGATGCTCCTACTGCTCCTTCTTGCCTTAGTCAGTGATTTCTTCCACGTTATCCATGACTTCCCTTGGCCCATGGGCCTCCTTTGTGAGCCTTCTCATTTTTTTCATGTGTGCAGTGTATTCATGGCATGTGGATCGAGGTCCAAACAGGAACCAGAAGTACCTAAGGATTTAGAACTTAGAGCTTAAATGTGGGGAACTTGTTAGACAGCTGATGGAAGGGTGGACAGATAAAATGGGTTGGGGTTCACGCAGCTCATTTTTTTTTTTTTAGTGAAAGAGAGAGAGAGAGAGACAGGGACAGATGGGGACAGACAGGAAGGTAGCAAGATAAGAAGTATCAACTCATAGTTGTGGCACTTTAGTTGTTCAGTGATTGCTTTCTCATACGTGGCTTGACTGAGGATCTCCAGCCGAATTAGTGACCCCTTGCTCAAGCCAGCAACCTTTGGCTCAAACCAGCGACCTTTGGGCTTGTGACCTTGGGCTTCAAGCCAGTGACCTTTGGGCTCAAGCCAGTGACCATGAGGTCATGTCTATGATCCCACGCTCAAGCTGGTGACACCATGCTCAAGCTAGTGACCTTGGGATTTCAAACCTGGGTCCTCAGCTTCCCAGGTTGACACTCTATCCACTTCGCCACCGCGTGGTCAGGCTATGAAGCTCTTTAAAGGTATGAGTGTGATGACTTGTTTAGAATGGGAAAAGGCATAACACAGTATACATTTTAAACAGCAGGCAATATCATAAGCATTACTAAAGCCAGAAAAATAACATTTTTTAAATCAATAAACTACCTATCCTATCTCCAAAGTTACTTTTCCCTACATTTTTGGCTGCATCCTCTTTGATCACTTGCATATGATGACTTTCTAAGATCATTTTCTTTCAAGACAACAGAAAGTTAATTCATCTTTCTGGCTGATCAAAATGTATGTTCTATTTTTTGTAGTTGAAATGCATGAAAAAAGCGTGACTTCAGACAGGGTTTGTGGGACTGCTACAGTTTTTTGCCCTACAAACACAAGAATTCTGATTAATTTCTTTTTAGGTGATTCCCATCAAGAAAAAAATAACAGAAAAGTATGGGGCAATTATAACGTATGTGATGCATTATTGCATTTATTGACCAGAGATACTTTCTGTTTTTCGGGTTTTGTTGTTGACATCGAAGAGAATTTAACTCTTTGCTTACAACTTTATGTCTGGTGACAGGAATCATTTTGGTGGAATAACTTCTGGCTTTATACATTTCAAACTGTGCTTCTTTCCCACCTGCCCACAAGTTTCAGGGCAAGTTCCTGTTTTATCTCTTCTGATTTTGCGCTGTAGACAGATTCAGAATAGTGAGGAAAAGGAGTATGGTTCCTGGACTTCCACACTGGGGTGGCCAGCAACTATGGGTCTATGTGGAAATAACTCTAAACTTCATAACTGTAACCCAACTAAAAACCTTTCCAATTCAGCTTCTCAGCAGGAACACCCAGATGCCAACAATTGCTCCTGTGGCACCTTATACAGGAGAGTGTGGTGGGTGGGAGCTCAGAGTGGGAACAGAGATCTTAACGGATTGTAGTTGAAAATATTTTCCATTTTGCAAAAAATGCAAAAAGGTTTGATCATCTGAACATATTGCTAGGGCCCTTCTCAGCGCCTTGAAACGGACACCTTCAAGCCAAGGGCCCTGAAGTTTAAGGTTCCTTAACTTCCAGGAGACAATCTAGGGATTAGTTGGGAAGCCAATCCCACCAGATCAGAAAGTCAGAGAGGGAGGAAGTCAAGTTACTGGAGTCCAGGGACCAGAGTCACCTGATGGGAGCTTCCGGGAGGCAGAAAAGACAGAACCTGCTGCTGGTGAAGCCTTCCAAGGCAGGGACAGGGGACAACTGACCTCAGTGCTCCCTTGCTCTCACCTTCATCTCCTGCGAAGACTCCCATTGATTGAACCCAACCCTAAACCAGCTGACCTGAGGACTGGGAAACCTCAGCCTGCAGAGGTCAGCTCTCATGGCAGCCATAGGAGAGCCTGGGAGGGGAAGGAATGGAGGGATATACTCATGATTAAAAAGCACTCATTGTTAGAGCCTCTACCTGGGATGCTGAGAATCAGCTTCAAAACCCCAACATTGCTGGCTTGAGCGCAGGTTCACTAGCTTGAGTGCAGGGTTGCTGGCTTGAATGTGGGATCATAGACAGACCCATGGTCACTGGTTTGAGCCCAAAAGTCACTGGCTTGAAGCCCAAGGTCCCTGGCTTAAGCAAAGAATCACTAGCTTGGCTAGAGCCCCCTGGTCAAGGCACATATGAGAAGAAATCAATGAACAACTAAAGTGATGCAACTATGAGTTGATGCTTCTCATCTTCTCTCTCCCTTCCTGTCTGTCTGTCTCTCTCTCGCACACACACAAAACGTATTCATTGTTTATCTGAAATTCAGATTGAACTGTCTCGTATTTTATATGGGTGAGACCCAGGGTCTAGATGCCCAACTGGTGACTGTATGAGGGAAGGGCTCTGTGGGTCCTTGTTCAGAACTGGTGCCATGTGATGGACTTGGCCATCTGACGGTGTGGCACCTGCTGTCTGTGTACTGTGAGGAGAGCAGAGCCTTCCCTGATTGAACTAGGGAAGGAGCTGCTGGGACCTTCACTGACCCGTGGGCGGGGTACCAGCATCGGCTCCTCATTCAGCTATGAGTGTCACCAAGAGAGTGGTCAAGTCCTTCAGGTCACCCTTGTATCCCAGTTTCCTGAACAGATTATGTGCTCAGTAAGTATTTTCATAAGCCTGCGTTTTGTAGATGTGAAAATGGAGACTCAGAAAGACCCCAAACTCGCCCCAAGATGCAATAAGAGCTGGAGATGGGGTTGCACCCCGATCTTTCTTACTCCATGCATGGAGCCCTAGCTCAGGATATGGCACTGCCCCAGGGGCTCCTCCAGCTTTCAGCCCTGCAGCTGGACCCCAGCCCCAACCTTAACCTAGACCTAAACTGAGGCCAAGGGCGCTACACCAGAGTCAGTGGCCTCCCTTTGGGTGGCATTTTGTATTGGGGCAACTGCTTCTCTAAGGGTTGGTGGGCTGGAAGCAACCCCTCCACTTGACAGAGAGGATGGCAGGCCAGGGCAGGTGTCACAGGAAGGACTAGAACCCCTGGCCCAAAACTTTGCTGAAAACAACACTTACTGCTGTGTTTAGTCTTTAAAGGAGCTCATTCTATTGGTAAAAGGACTCCTCCCTTTGTAGATTAATAAATTGAGCTTCCTTTAATCCACAGCCTTTGGGGGCAAGGGACTTGGGGCATCACGAGGGGGGTCTGTCTCTGCTCTCCCAGTGCACACCTCAACAGGGAGCAAAGGCCAAGGGCACAGAGAAGGGAAGGAAGCTTATCTCCTTATCCCAGGTTCCTCTGAAGATAAGCCTGGAATTTGGCTCTTCATTCCCCACCCGAAACCCTTGACTTTGATCCAGCCCTTCACAGCTTCTTTGAGCAAACCAGCTGCTGTGGAAGAGGGGGTGACCATGTGTGTCCTGGGGGCCCCTCCATCCTGGGCTCAGAGGGAAAGGGAGAGCCAGAGAGAGGCAGGTCCTGAGAGACTCCTGTGAGTTTGAAGAAAAAAAACTGAGAATTGATTCTTTTCTGTAGATAAGCTTTTATCATTATTGGAAATCAAAGTTTGTGCCTCTTCCCACAAAGCTCCCTTGGGAGACAATGGTGACTTGTTGACTAGAGAAAGGACTGTCCAGCTCCACTTGCTGTTGGTACAAGAGCAAAATGATTGTGTGTGTGTGTTTGTTTGTCATCCCCTCTCCCTCAGGGACAGGCTGATTCCTGCTCTGTCCCCATCCTCAGGTTAAGATGTCTAGGCTGCCTGACCAGGCGGTGGCGCAGTGGATAGAGTGTTGGACTGGGATGCGGAGGGCCCAGGTTCAAGACCCCGAGGTCGCCAGCTTGAGCGCGGGCTCATCTGGCTTGAGCAAAAAAAGCTCACCAGCTTGGACCCAAGGTCGCTGGCTCAAGCAAGGGGTTACTCAGTCTGCTGAAGGCCCGCGGTCAAGGCACATATGAGAAAGCAATCAATGTACAACTAAGGTGTCACAATGAAAAACTAATGATTGATGCTTCTCATCTCTCTCCATTCCTGTCTGTCTATCCCTCTCTCTGACTCTTTCTTTGTCTCTCTCTCTCTATATATATATAAAAAAAAAAGATGTCTAGGCTGTGTGAGACCCAACAGGGGTTGGGGACTGTGATCATGGGTTTTGACACTGACTCTGTGACCCCATGAGAACAGGTACAGTGCATGGCACCACAGTAATAATGCATTAACTTGAATCTATTTACATCCTCAGTGCCTGTTTAACCATTACAGCCTTGTAATTTACCAGGTTCTGTCATAAAAACGTGTTTGAAAGGAAAAGATGAAAGCCCTTTGCACCTACTATATTCTTCTTTCTCCTATCCTGGCTCCCCAGATTATATGCACAGGGGGAAACCCAAGCAATAGGCATCCAGATGCCAAGACACATAGGCCAGCTCCTATCTGCTGTACCGGGTGGGGCTGTGCCTGTGGGGCTGTGCCTGTGGGGCTGTTTCTAGTGGGGCTGTGCCTGTGGGGCTGTGCCTAGTGGGGCTGTGTCTGTGGGGCTGTTTCTAGTGGGGCTGTGCCTGTGGGGCTGTGCCTGTGGGGCTGTTTCTAGTGGGGCTGTGCCTGTGGGGCTGTTTCTAGTGGGGCTGTGCCTAGTGGGGCTGTGCCTGTGGGGCTGTGCCTAGTGGGGCTGTGCCTAGTGGGGCTGTGCCTGTGGGGCTGTTTCTAGTGGGGCTGTGCCTAGTGGGGCTGTGCCTGTGGGGCTGTTTCTAGTGGGGCTGTGCCTGTGGGGCTGTGCCTAGTGGGGCTGTGCCTGTGGGGCTGTGCCTGTGGGGCTGTTTCTAGTGGGGCTGTGCCTAGTGGGGCTGTGCCTGTGGGGCTGTGCCTGTGGGGCTGTGCCTAGTGGGGCTGTGCCTAGTGGGGCTGTGCCTGTGGGGCTGTTTCTAGTGGGGCTGTGCCTAGTGGGGCTGTGCCTGTGGGGCTGTTTCTAGTGGGGCTGTGCCTGTGGGGCTGTGCCTAGTGGGGCTGTGCCTAGTGGGGCTGTGCCTGTGGGGCTGTGCCTGTGGGGCTGTTTCTAGTGGGGCTGTGCCTGTGGGGCTGTGCCTAGTGGGGCTGTGCCTGTGGGGCTGTTTCTAGTGGGACTGTGCCTGTGGGGCTGTGCCTAGTGGGGCTGTGCCTGTGGGGCTGTGCCTAGTGGGGCTGTGCCTAGTGGGGCTGTGTCTGTGGGGCTGTTTCTAGTGGGGCTGTGCCTAGTGGGGCTGTGCCTGTGGGGCTGTTTCTAGTGGGGCTGTGCCTAGTGGGGCTGTGCCTGTGGGGCTGTTTCTAGTGGGGCTGTGCCTAGTGGGGCTGTGCCTGTGGGGCTGTGCCTGTGGGGCTGTTTCTAGTGGGGCTGTGCCTGTGGGGCTGTTTCTAGTGGGGCTGTGCCTGTGGGGCTGTGCCTAGTGGGGCTGTGTCTGTGGGGCTGTGCCTAGTGGGGCTGTGTCTGTGGGGCTGTGTCTGTGGGGCTGTGCCTAGTGGGGCTGTGCCTGTGGGGCTGTGTCTGTGGGGCTGTGCCTAGTGGGGCTGTGCCTGTGGGGCTGTGTCTGTGGGGCTGTGCCTAGTGGGGCTGTGTCTGTGGGGCTGTGCCTGTGGGGCTGTGCCTAGTGGGGCTGTGCCTGTGGGGCTGTGCCTAGTGGGGCTGTGTCTGTGGGGCTGTTTCTAGTGGGGCTGTGCCTGGTAGGACTGTACTTGTTGGGGCTGTGCCTGTGGGGCTGTGCCTAGTGGGGCTGTGCCTGTGGGGCTGTGCTTGGTAGAACTGTACTTGGTGGAGCTGTGTCTCTGGGTCTGTACTTGGTAGGGCTGTGCCTGGTGGGGCTGTGTTGTGGGGCTGTGCCTGGTGGGGCTGTGGCAGAGGAGCAGGGAGAGCGCCAGGCAGTGTACTGAAGGCGACTCCTGCTCAGGCTGTGCTGGCCCTGCATGCTCTCAGTGCTGGTTCTATAAGGAAGATGCTCCTTCCCAGGGCATCCTGGGTCTCCTTCCTTGTCTTAAGGACCAAGGGGCCCCATCTTCGGGTCTGGATATCTTTACTGCTTTTGAGTGCTGCCTTTTCCTTTTGCCTGGGACACCAGCTGGCCGTGAGTTCCCATGTAAGTGCCTCCTGTTGTCCTTTGCTCCCTGTCATATGAAATGCGTTTTGATCTCATGGACTCAGCATATTAAACTTTATGAAATGACCTTTGCCCTGGCCCAGGTGAACAGACTCCAGGTGCAGAGTTTCTGGGGTGGCCAGGTCTGGGAGGGCACCAGAATCCTCGGCTCCCCATGTCCTGACTGTTTACTCTGGACTTGGGAGACTGGCCCCCCTTCCTCTACTGCGCCATCCGCCCTGCTGGCCGGAGGTTTCTGACTTTCATCCTTTGGGTGGGAGTCAGAACTGCGGTGGTCTTTCTTGGGGCAGCAATGCCCCCACCTAACATGCATTGTTTAGAATTCATGCTTTGTTAAAATGTGTCAGCACAGGCAGCCAAGATCTGTTAATCCCTAATTCCGGATCCCTGGCCCGGGCTGGCATGTGTGGCTGGTGAACAACAACAGTAATAATAGGACTACTAAAAACAAATACACTAATGATGATAATAAGGTCATCTTTTGAGTGTTTATTTTGTGCCAGGTATTGTGCTGAGTGCCTACAATATGTGTCCTCAGTTAATTTTGGTCACCCATGAGTAAACCCAGTCTCTGCCCCATTCTGCAGAGGAAAAGCTGAGACATAGGAAGGGGCGGCCTATCTCCTGGCCCACAGCCGGTGCCTGGTGAGATTCATGTTCGAACCCTGTGCATCTGACTCCAGACCATTCTGCCTCCTTAGGCTCTGAGAGCTCCAATAATTTGGTCTGGGATGGCTCCAGGCAGCTGAATTTCAAATCGTCTCCACTCTTTCCAAATATGTTTTATTTTAAAGTCACATAAAAATAACTCAATTCTCAGCTGGACAGATGGAGGTAGATGTCTTGGAGGCTTTCCCAGCTGCCTCTCCACCGGATTCGGACTCGGATTCGAACTTGGATGCAGACACAGGCCTGCAGGACTAGGTCCAGGAGACAAAATTTCAGTGGCTCTTGGCCTGGCGTCTCCCAGGGCAGTGGGAGTGAGTTGGGGTGTGGGCGTCCCGGCCATACTGCCTTCCCCCTTCATCAGTGAGGAGCATGCCACTTGTCTGCTCTGTGCCAGCCGTGCATTTTGAGAAGTCAGAAAAATAAACCATGTAAATAAGATAGGAACTCCCCCTGGGGAGACCTGAGGCAGACGCTACTGCCTCACTGCCGTCTTGTCCCCCACTCAGGTTTGGGAAGGTGGAAGCCCAGATGGTTCTTGGGGAGCAGATGCCTGGGGAGAAGGGGAATAACCTGAACAAATCCTTCTCATTTTTGCCATTACCCAGAAGGCAGAGGCAAGGGGCACCCATGGGTATCGGTCAGCTGGCCTCAGGGAGCGTGGCCGGGAATGACTCAGCCTCCAGGAATGTTGGGCCATTCTTCACCCAGTACTGTTCCCATACTGGGCACTTGGCATTTACAGGCACAGCTACTGGGGTGAATTGGGACACCCAGACTCACTCCTCTGGCCTCTCAGCAGCTCAGGTCCAGCTACTTCAGGCAGCCCAGTCCTGGTCTGTTCTGGGGGCCAGGTGCTAGCCCCTCCTGCCCTGCAGATCTGTGGCTGTGACCCGGCCTCTACTTGGCAGGGCTGGCCTGGGGTCTCCGCCTCCAGAACCAAAAGGTGAGCTATGGAAATCTATAGAAAGGTTTATTATAAAGAATTGGCTCTTGCAGTCACGGAGGCTGAGGAACTCCGCCATCTGTCTGCAGACCGGGCACTCAGGAAAGCCAGCAGCTGCCCAGGCCGAGTCCGAAGGCTCCAGGACCAGGGAGCCAACGGTGTAAATCTCACCCGTGAGCAGAAGACCCGTGTCCCAGTCCATCAGAGAGAAGTCCTCTCCTCTTCCACTTTTGTTCTCTTCAGGTCCTCAGTGGGTAGGAAGATGCCTGCCCACCTGGGAGGACAACATGTTTTACTCAGTGCGCTGATTCACATGCCAATCTCATGCATCCAGACATGCCCTCACAGACATCCAGAGGGAATATTATCTAACACCTGGGCACCCTGTGGTTGACACGTACAGTTAACCATCGTGGTCACCAACTGTGAGGCCTCAGACAAGTGACTCAACCCTACCTCCATCTGTCCAGCTAAGAATTGAGTTATTTCTGTGTGACTTTAAAATAAACCATATTTGGAAAGGTGTTTTGGTGGCTGGTTTGAGGCTGGAGGCTGTGGGAGTATTCAGCAGCTGTGGGGTTCCCAGCCTTGCTCCCCTCGTCTGTGAAGTAGGGGTGCTGGCACCTGTCCCATGAAGCTGTTGGGTCAAGTGAAGGGAAGAATGCATGTGGAGCTTGTGGTGTCATAGAGCCTTGGCCAGTGGGCATGGTTTTGACTGCCCAGTGTCCACACGGTCCTCCTCCAAGGGTCAGATTGGTCACCTGGTCTCTTCGTGTTGGGCCGTTAATCATCTTTACAAACATTGCTGGCAGCTTCACTCCCAGTCGGTCACAGTTTAAGATTGCGTTTGTGCAGTGAAAGAATGAAAGAAAGAAAGGAAGGGAGGGAGGGAGGGAGGGAGGGAGGGAGGGAGGAAGGAAGGAAGGAAGGAAGGAAGGAAGGAAGGAAGGAAGGAAGGAAGGAAGGAAGGAAGGAAGGAAGGATAAGTGAACATTACAAGGGCCTCTCTGGAGCACTGCCGACACAGCCGACACAGCTGACCCCAGCACTCTGGGTGGGCTCGGATGGTGGGGCTGCGGGTGGTAAGTGGCTGGCTCCACCCTGGATCCCTCCTAAGCAGCAGGTTCTTCTCCAGCTTGTCTCGCGGTGTGTGGGGAAGGCCTCTGCTGGGCCCACCTGGGTGTCCCTGCAGCTCTCTGGAGGATGGCCTGGTTTTCCAGGTGGCACTCCCCTGGCGCACGTGACCAGGCAGCCATACAGTGGTCACCTGCTGCCCTGTGGCTGCCCATCCTGGCACCTCTCATATGCACTTGGCTCAGCACCTCAGCAAATCCCTTCAAGTTGGGGCCTGTCGGCCATAAGCCCCTGCAAGGATAGAGTGCTGGGCCACGGGCTGTGGGCAGGGTGGGAGCTCACGTGGCGTGTGGCCTCGTTAATCTGGGCTCTGTTCTTGTTCCTTCTGGCGGTGGGGGAGAGAATAGCTCATCCTTCACTAGTCAAAGCCAGCCCCACTGCCCCTGGGTCACAGACAGGTAGACATGGTTATACCAGGGGCTACCCAGGCACCCCTCCTCTCTCTCTCTTGCAGTCACTTGAACCAACCCCAGAATTTGGAGTATGATGGACTTAGGTTTATTCTGGCCTCACCTCTTTGTAACTGTGAGGCCTCAGACAAGTGACTCAACCCCACAGAAACTCAGCTCCCTCATCTGCAAAATGGGGAAGTGAGGGTTTGGTAGGAAAATGTGTGTGAAGGCTTCATTCCAGTGCTGGCCAGTGGCCTCATGGTGGTTCCGGAGCCCTGACAAGATCAGAGGGGAGTATATGCCCAATGTTGACCATCTCCCAGAGGCCTCAAGTGACCTTTGCCCTCTGCCTTTGTCTTTAGGAGTCACGCGGACAACCAGCAGTCGTCTCCGGAAGCTTGGTGACTCGACTGGCCCAGGTAAGTGGCTTGTTCTCAGCCTTGGCCACTTTTGTTCTGGGGCAAGAGTTACCACTCACAGGCTTGGAAGGGACTCTCCCAAACGTGAGGCCCAGCCTGGACAGGGCAGAGGTGGAGGGGTTTCAGAGGCTCTGACTCCCAACCTTGGCGCCTGGGGCTGAGTGTACGCAGCTTCTCCCCACTGGGCATTTCTGGGCTCCCTGGCCTGGCCCCAGTGTGACCATCACTGTTACCTGCCTTGTTCTCTGCTATCATGCCTAGCAACCAGGTCCAGGGCCTCTGCTTGTTCTGGTGGCCTCTTCTCACAAGATGCTGGGGCCCCAGAGATGAAGGGGTTGCGTTCCTGAGGAGAAGAGCAGAAATGTGTTGAGGACCTACTAGGTGCCAGACCCAGGCAGGACCAATGGAAGGGACAGAATGGTGATGTACCAAGCAGGGGTTATGCCCTCACCGAGCAGCCCATCTAGAGGAGGGGATGGGCCCCCTGGAGCCCATCTCCCATCTTCCTGACCAGCCCTGTCCAGAAGACTTCCTGTGACATACCACATCTGTCCCATCCAGTATAGTAGCCACGAGCCACATGTGACTGTGGAACACCGGAAGTATACCTTGTTAAGTTTACTTTATTTATTCATTCATTTGTATAGAATTATTGAACTAATTTATTTTTAATTAATTTCTACTTAATAGTTACGTGTGGTTAGTGGCTGTGGAATTTGATAGCTCCAGACCATGCTGACTGCCTGGGCCCCAGAATTCCATATGTAGGGAGGGTTCCTGAGCCTACTTCTGGGGCCAGTGCAGACTTCTCCCCAGCTCTGTTCTTCAGAGGCCAACGCCTGCCAGTGGGCTAGGCACCCCCCAGATCTATGGTGTGGCCAAGGGGCAGCTCTTTGCAGGGAGTGGGGGTGAAAGTGGGGGTGACATGAGGACATGATGGACAAGCTTTGATGTCCACACACGTGTGTGTGAGGCCCCTTCTGGTGCAGGACGGGGCTGAGTGTGGGAAGACAAGGGTGATGCCTGGCTGGACCCCTCCCCCCCGGGGCAGGTAAGTGAGGCACATCTTGTTTAAGCAGTAATCTGGCCCCTCTGCCGTGTCAGCTGCTAACCATTGGACTGCCCAATTGTTGCTGTATTTCTGGGGAGCTTTCCTTGGGGGCTCATTGCCTCTGAAACTCTCTGCCTGTGGGGCTGGGTCTTGGGGCTGCCTCAGTGTGAGGGGCCGGGGAGAGGCCCGCCCTGTGCTTTGACAGTGAGTCTCAGGAGTGGGGCTCCTTGGGCTAGCTGAATGGACACAGCCTCCTCTGGCTATGGCCCTGTGCTCAAACTGGCCATTCTGTGCTGTCAGCACTTGGCGGCTGTGACCACGACTCTGCTTGAAAGCCTAAGGCATAATTTGCCAAAGTCCAAAGCTGGTGATCTGGGTTTTGGATGGGACCTCCTGCTGACATGCAGAATCCTCTCTCTGGGGGCTAGTGGGCTCAGCCAAGACACCCTTTTCTGTCTTCTGGCTCCCATCTCAGATCTCTGCCTCCTCGCGACTAAGACCTTGGTCCAGCCTCTCAGCCTCCTTTCCTCTGACCCTTGCAAAGTGGCTACATCACACAGGGTGCTTCTTCTGTTTTTTTTTCAGTTTCCAGAGGCTCTGTGTGACCAGGCCAGGGATGTTCGTTTCTGGTGTGAGCTACGGTCCCTCAGCTCAAACCATACCCACAGTCAACCTTTTGACAAACTTACTCATTTTCTGTCTTCTTTTTCTAAAAATAGAATTGATAGACATAAAAATATAAAGAATAAAATAAAACACCTCATCCTGCTTTAGAAACAGGTGTTACTGGTGTAGCGCAAGCCCCTGGGTGACCCCTTCCATGTCCCCTGTACCTGCTGAGGTGACCACACATCTGCGTTTAGCACTGGTCACTGTGGGCATGTCTGTGCTGTGTGCTACAGACAACAGAAGATAGCCTGAGCACGGGCTGCTGCCCTCTGCTTTTCACAGAGAAATGACTTTGAGATTTATCTGCATGGACCCCTGCAGCTTAGTGCACTTACTCTGACAGTGAGCGAGGGCTCTCCTGTGGGAGGAGGAGGCGGGGTTATCTTCTTGCTGGGCTGCCACTGGATGGTGTCCTCTGTTACCCTGCTGAAAACCTTCTCCTGTGCACTTCTTTGGTAGAGCGGCTGGGTTATAGGGACGCCCACCCTGAGCCCTCCTTAGTGCCCTTCTGGTGTATTCCCCACATTCACCCACTTCCTGGGCCTCGAGCAGCCACTCTGGGCAGCTGTCACCCAGACCACAGTCTCCAGCCAACCTTTGCCCTGGTTCCCAGGCACTGTCTGCTTCCTTACCTCCTTGTGGCCCAGCCCAGCCCAGCCCAGCCAGCTGGCCTATCCCTGAGGCCTTTTCGTTCTGCCCTGACATCTGCTGTGTTGCTGGAACCTGCTTTTTCTCCTTCAAATACCTCTGGGGTCATCACCCCCACTCCCACCATCATCCCTTCTGTAGTGGGTTGAATACTGCCCCCTCCCCCGTTCATATTTACCCAGAACTGCAGAAAGTGGCCTGATTTGGAAAGAGGTCTTTTACAGGCATGGCTAGTTCAGGATCTTGATGAGAGGTCATATCAGAGTTAGGGTGGACCCTCAACCCAGTGTCTGGGGTCTGTATGAGAAGAGGAGAGACAGACACATGGGGAGAAGGAAGCCATGTGATGACAGAGGCAGGGAATGGAGTGAGGAGCCACAAGCCAGATGGCCACCTGAGGCCACCAAAAGCTGGAAGAATCAAGGAAGGATTTCCCCTAGAATCTCTGACACCTGGACTTTGGACTTCTGCTTCTAGAACTGTGAGAGAATCCATTTCTATTATTTTGAGCTCCTCTGTTTATGGGAATTCGTTACAGTCATCCCAGGAAACTAGCCTACCTTCCCACCTGGTTATTGTGGGTAGATGGCCCTCTCACAGAAAGATTTCCCTAAAATGCTGGCCTCCTCCGCACCCTCACCTCCTTGCTCCCCCCTGCACACATCCCTCCTTTAGGGAAGGCTTTCTAGCTCCTGGCCCAGCTAGGGTCCCACCCAGTGAGCACCCAGCCTGACAATCAGAAACTCAGCCATACTCATTGTCAGTCATCGTCCTGTAGACAGTCAGCACTGGAGGGGCGGGGCCTGTCTGGCTTTTCCCTGTTTCTTTAGGGCACAGGAGGCTGGGTAACAGGCTCCATCGAGGAGATTATTTATAGCGGATCTTGTCATGGTCCTGTTACTCAAAGAACCCTGGGAGCCTCTTGCCTTTCTCCTTGAACACCATGAGCTTTAGCACCTACTCCATCTTCCCTGCCAACTACCGGACTCCAGGCTCTATGCTGTCACCCAGCCACCAGCTGGCCAGCAGTGTGGCCAGTCTGTGCAGGCACCGGGGGCTCAGTCTCTGGATCTCTGTGTCCCACTCCACCAGCATCTGGGGTGGCTGGGCACCTGGGGGCCTGGCCACAGGGATGGCCAGGGTTCTATTGGCCATAGGGGCATCTAGAGTGAGAAGAAGACTATGCAATGCCTAAATGACCAACTGACCTCCCACCTGGAGGGGGTGAGGAGCCTGGAGGCTGATCATCAGAGACTGGAGAGTAAAATGTGAAACACGAGAGAAGAAGGAACCCCAGGACAGAGACTGGGGGGGCCATTACTTCAAGACCATGGAGGACCTGAGGGCTCAAATCTTTGCAAGTTCTGTGGACTATGCCCACATCCTTCTGCAGGTTGACAGTGACCATCATGCTGCTGATGGCTACAGAGTCAAATATGAGACAGGACTGGCCACCAGCAGTCTATAGAGAGTGACGTCGTGGGCTCCCGAAGGTCACTGATGACACCAATGTCACGCAGCTGCAGCTGGAAACAGAGACCAGGAGCGTCTGGGAGAAGCTGCTCCTCATGAAGGGGGCCACAAGGAGTTAGCAGATGGTCTACAAAGCGAGACTGCCAACTCTGGCTGGACGGTGGGGTTGGATGCCACCAAATCTCTGGACTTCGGCAATATCACAGCAGCCATCTGGGTCCAGTATGATGAACTGGCTCAGAAGAAGAGAGAGGATCCAAACAAGTACTGGTCCCGGCAGACTGAGGAGAGCGACACAGTGGTCACCTCACAGACTGCTAAGACAGGAGCTGTTGAGATGACACTCACAGAGCTGAGACGCATGGTACAGTCCTTGGACAGTGACCTGGACTTGGTGAAAAGCCTGCGGGCCAGCTGGGGGAGCAGCCCGAGGGAGGCGAAGACATGCTGTGCCACACAGAGGGGACAGCTCAGCAGGACCCCGCTGCACCTGGTGTCAGAGCCGGCCCAGAGCCGGCAGAGGGGCAGCGGCAGGCCCAGGAGTGTGAGGCCCTGCTGTACATCAGGTTACTACCTACCACCATCTGCTAAAAGAAGGAGAGGACTTCAATCTTAGTGACACCAGCAACTCCATGCTGTCCATCCAGACAACCACCCCCGCAGGAATACGGATGGCAAAGTGGTGTCTGAGGTCAACGGCACCAACGTTCTGAGGCATAAAAGGCAGCAGAAGAGGGCACCCCTTGTGGGGAGCAGGGGGGCCAATAAAATGTCCAGAGATCAGAGAAATAAAAAAGAGCCCTAGTTGGGTAGCCCAATGAATAGTGTCCACCCAGTGCACAGGGGTCATGGGTTCAACCCTAGTCAGGACGTGTATGAGAAGCAATCAATGAGTGCACAACTAAATGGAACAACTAAGTGAAACAACAGGTTGATGCCTCTCTCTCTCTCTCTCTCTCTCCATTCCCCACTATCTCTTTCAAATCAGTGGAAAAAGTTAAAAAAGAAAAAGAAATAAAAAAGAATGCTGGGCTTCCCTTTCCCCACAGGATAAACTCAAACCTAAGCCCCTTCAGCCTCGCAGTCTTGCTCCCTCCCTGCCTGTGCCCAGTGCTCAGGTCTCCCACGGGTCACAGCCCGCACTTCTCCTTCCAGGGTGCCGTGGACCCAGGCTGTCAGTCCCCTAGGACAGTGGTCCCCAACCCCCAGGCTGCGGACCGGTACCGGTCCGTGGGCCATTTGGTACTGGTCCACAGAGAAAGAATAAATAACTTACATTATTTCCATTTTATTTATATTTAAGTCTGAATGATGTTTTATTTTTAAAAAATGACCAGATTTGCTCTGTTACATCCGTCTAAGACTCACTCTTTTTTTTTTTTTTTTTTTTTGTATTTTTCTGAAGCTGGAAACGGGGAGGCAGTCAGACAGACTCCGCATGCGCCCGACTGGGATCCACCCAGCATGCCCACCAGGGGGCGATGCTCTGCCCATCCGGGGCGTCGCTCTGTTGCGACCAGAGCTACTCTAGCGCCAGAGGCAGAGGCCACAGAGCCATCCTCAGTGCCTGGGCCATCTTTGCTCCAATGGAGCCTTGGCTGCGGGAGGGGAAGAGCGAGACAGAGAGGAAGGAGAGGGGGAGGGGTGGAGAAGCAGATGGGTGCTTCTCCTGTGTGCCCTGGCCGGGAATCGAACCTGGGACTTCCACACACCAGGCCGACGCTCTACCACTGAGCCAACCAGCCAGGGCCTAAGACTCACTCTTGACACTTGTCTCGGTCACGTGATACATTTATCCATTCCACCCTAAAGGCCGGTCCGTGAAAATATTTTCTGACATTAAACCAGTCCGTGGCCCAAAAAAGGTTGGGGACCACTGCCCTAGAGCAGTTCAGCCTTGGGGATTTCAGTACCCTCCCCCCATAGGCCTGGGCACACAGCAGTGGGCAGTAAATGTTATTGAACTGAATTCTGTAGGAGAAGGCTTGGGGGAATCTGCCAAGAACAAATTTAAATAGAAGTATCAGCCTTTTTCTGCCTGACTTGAAGTGTAGCCTTTCTTCTCGTTTGCTTTCTGGGGAAGAAATTTATGGAGAACATGATGTCTCCAGGGTGGAGAAGGAGAGGTGAGCCCAATCTGCAGGGCTGTGGGTTTAAATGTAATTACTAACACAAAATGAAACTTCAGTTCCTCAGTAGCACTGGCCACACATGGCTGCCACATTAGACCTGGCAGAGACAGAACAGTGACATCACTGTAGGAAGCTGTGCTGGGCAGTGCTGGCCAGGGTCATTTATACACGTTGGATCCTGGAATTCGCGATTCACCCAGCGAGCACGTGCCGGGTGCCTGCTGAGCCAGCAGAATGTTGGGTTCCGCTCCTGGCAGAATGTTCAGTATTCTGGGGGGGGGGGGGTAGTTTATACTCAGGGGCCCCTTGGCAGACCCTACCAAGGACCTCAGCTCCACCCACTAGCTCGCCAGCTCCCATGCTGTCCACCATGCAGGCAGCTGGGGCCTCCTTCAGGAGAGATGCCTTAGCTCTCGGCTCCAGCCAGGCTGCCGCCCGTGATGGGTGGCTGAGTGTGAGGCTGTTAGCAGTGGTGTTGGCCCCACATGGGCTACTTCTCTCCATTGTCTTGGTTTCCTTCCACACTGTCCTGGAAGGACTCCTAAAGCAACAGGCCGGCCCAGGCTGTCTGCACCAGTCAACCCTGTGGTATTCCCAAGGGCAGAGTTTCTGGGTTGTATTTATTTAGGAACAACCAAAACTTGAGGCACAATAAAAAGTGGAGAGAAGATTCCGGAGAGGTATGCAGTCGGCCCCAGGCCTGGAGTCCGTCCTGCTCTGGGAGGCTGGAGGCGGCCAGACTGGGTCCACCCTGAGGGTCTCCGCTGGCTGCCCACCTGCTGGCAGGTATGGTAGCGGTGGCCACAGGAAGTCTAGGGAGGCAGTCAGGGTGGAACGCCTTTATTTTTAACTCAGGGAAACAAACTTCAGTGGCTGAATCTTTAATTTTTTTTTTGAGAGAGACAGGAAGGGAGAGAGATGAGAAGCATCAACTCATAGTTGCGGCACCTTAGTTGTTCATTGATTGCTTTCTCATATGTGCCTTGACCTGGGTTGCAGCTGAGCCAGTGACCCTTGCTCAAGCCAGTGGCCTTGGGCTTCAAGCGGTGACCTTTGTGCTCAAGCCAGCAACCGTGACGTCATGTCAGTGATCCCATGCTCAAGACAGGGACCCTGTGCTCAAGTGGCGACCCTGCGCTCAAGCCAGATGAGCCCACATTCAAGCCAGTGACCTCAGGGTTTCTAAACTGGACCTCAGTGTCCGAGGTTTACGCTCTGTCCACTACACCACCACCAGTCAGGCAGTGGTTGAATCTTTTAAAGTGAGAGGTTGCATAGGCCTTAGAGCTTGGAGCTCATCATGGAGGATTGCAAATACAGGGGAGGGGACCGGGAGAGGCAGCAGAAAATCTGAGCCTGGAGACTCAGAAAGTGTCAAAAGCACCTGGATGCGTGCTCCTTTCCTTCTGGCCTGGTGTTCATTGCTTGGGGCACCTGGGCATACCCATTACTTTTGTGTCCCCTCCCAGTTGGGTGTGGGGAGACACAGATGTGCTTCATGGAAGGGACCAGAGCAGTGTCTTTATAGATGAAGCAGCTCTTACTCTTCCTCCTCACCCCGCACTGGGTCCTCCAAGATGACGGTGACATCAAAGACAAAGAGGCCCAGAGTATATCGGTCACGGACGCAGGTATGTCGGGTAAAGCACAGAGACACCACCTCAAGAACAGTCTGAAAGGGGGTATTGGGCAAGTGTGTCCACCCTAGGATGTGGGCAGGTGGGGTGGCCAGGAGCTGGGGCTTTCTGGCTGGCACGAGCCGTTTCCAGAAGCTGTGGCCTGGGGTGGGGGTGGGTGGGGGTGGGGGTCCTGCCTCCCTGGGACAGCCAAGTGTTGGTTTTCCTTGGGAAGTGCAGCATAGAAGGAGGCCAGCCCCTCATGGGACTGCTCACTCTGCTTACTATGCCTGGTGCGCCTGGTGAATCTAAGGCAGGGAGAAAGCCATGTGGGGCACCCGTGTTGGGGACAGGGACCTGGCCTGGCTTGGTGAGTTGCCCCCTGAGTGGTGGGTGCTGGAGAGGAGGCCGGGACTCAATGAGCAGTGGCAGGGGGCTGGCTGTCCCCATCTCCTGCTGCCTAGCCTCACCAGGCCTCTGTGCTGGCCTCTGAGCTGGCTCATGACTAACTCGGGCCTCATCTAAGCCAATAGGTGCTGCCAGGTTTTTGGTTTCAAATTATCCCCCACTTGGGCCAAAATGCTTGGAGTTTTAGGCAGAGTAGGGAAATGGACCCTGAGCCAAACTATGCAGGGGGAAAACTGAGGGCCAAGGCTGTGCTCAGCAGCCGCACCAACCACAGCAGTGAGATCTACCACGTGCTTGGCTGGTGCCTGCAGGAGGCAACCAGGATGCACAACCCGGCCACGGCCCTGCCTCTCGTCCTGGCCCACCAGCCAGCCTGGCTCTGTGGCTTTGTGGGGCCTTCCTGGGCCTGCTGCCACCACTGGAATTGGTGCTGGAGAGTCCCACTGGCATTAAAAGTGTTTCTTTATAGATTTTCTGCAGCTTCTCAATTTAATACAATGAACATGTGTTACATTTATCATCAGAAAAATCCATAAGGAAGGTTTTTTAAACTTGGAAAAGAGATTAAATAACCAAAATTTTTTTTTTCCATAATACCCATTACTCTAACTCAACTATTGTTGGTGGTTGGTTTAGTGTTGTGTTTTAGAATGAAGTGTCATCAGTAGAAAACATTATATGGGGAGCTCTGGCTCTTTAGTTTGTGGCTCCTGTATGAGTGAGTGAATTATCTCTGTGCTAACAAGCTTCCACATCCTGGGGGCTTAAAACAATAGAAACATATTCTCCTGCAGTTCTGGAGGCCGACAGTCCGAAATCATGGTGTCAGCAGGTATGCTCCCTCCGAAGGCTCTAAGGGAGCGTCTGTTCCCGACCCCTTCCTACTTCTGGGGGCTACCGGCATTCCTTGGCTGATGGCTGCATCTGTCCTATCTCTAAGGTGAACATCTTCCCATCTCTCTGCTCTGTCTTCACATCCCCTCCTGTATGGCTGTCGGATGTCTCTCTGCCTCCTTCTTCTATGTATGTAAAATGGTATTTAGGGTCTACCCCCACAATCCAGGATAATCTCCTCACCTCAAGATCTGTCAATCCCATCTGCCAAGATTCTTTCTCCAAATAAGGTCTCTTTCCCAGGTTCCAGGGATTTGGATGCAATATCTTTGGGGACCGCTATTCAGCTCACCACAGTACCTGGGCCCCCAGACTCCCCTTGGCTGAGACTCTGTCCTGCCTTCTGTCCTTGTGCAGGCCGCCTTTGGTGCTGTCCTCCAGGTTCTGCTGGGGAAGGGGGGATGTGGTTGCTATTGGATGTGTCCCAGAGGCTAGAAATTGTCCCCCTGCCTCCAGGAAGATGCCCTTGCTACCAAGCAGACTGCATTTGGGGTCTCGTCCTAGGCAGGAGGGGATGGGGACTTTGGCTGTGTCATCCAGTGGAGAACTGTGTGTGGACCTCTCGTCTATGTGTGGCAACACATAGCTCACACACCATATCTGGTGGAGACCGCAAACCCAGAGGCGGCGGGGGTTGGGGGGTGGGGTGGGCAAATAATGGAAATGAGTGAAGGGGCCGTGGGGGCCAGAGCAAACTGGAAAACGTGGTTCCATCTAAAAGGGTGGCACTTGCCTGACCTGTGGTGGCACAGTGGATAAAGCGTCAACCTGGAAACGCTGAGGTCGCCGGTTCAAAACCCTGGGCTTGCCTGGTCAAGGCACATATGGGAGTTGATGCTTCCTGCTCCTCCCCCCTTCTCTCTCTCTCTCTCTCCCCTCTCTATAATGAATAAATAAAATCTTAAAAAAAAAAATAAAAGGGTGGCACTCTTCAACCCAGTCCATGTGGCAAGGAACATTCATTGCGTGGCACACACTCTCCTGTTTCCAAGAGAAGCAGAAGGCGCCTGAGTGTCCAGCATCGGCATGAGCACACATCTTCTTTAAACAGGGTCAGGCAAACAAAACCTCTGTCTCGAGCTGAGGGCTGCCACTTGGAACCCTTAAGAGGAATGACGCTTCTAGAGCAGAAGGGCAACTCCAGTCCCCCTGCCCCACAGCCCTGACTCTCACCAGGTGCTGGTGGGGCCCCTGAAGCTGCCAGGTCAGCAGCCCTCAGGACCTCAGGCAAACAGCCGGAAACAACTCAACCCCCTCACCCTGCTGGAATGCATGCTCAGGCCCAGAGGCGCTGAGTCTGGGGAAATCAGTGGTGAGGAGCCACGTTCCCTCCCAGGGGACAGCTGGAGACTCACTGACTCATGAGTATGGTAGGAATCTTCCAGGAAGTCTCCATCCTGCTCTTCCCTCTCGGCTTGGGTGGGGGCAGCCAGCTGCCTCTGTCAAGGCAGGCTGACGGGACACCAGGGCAGCTGCAGGGTGATTTCATGGGGCTCAGCCCAGCAGGTGCTCCTGAGTCTTCCCTGGGCCACCTGCCTGAGGCACAACAGCCCCTCCTTCCGGCCAAGTTCAGGGTCGGGGTGACTGGCAGGCAGCAGTGGAAGGGAAGGGAAGGGAAGGGAAGGGAAGGGAAGGGAAGGGAAGGGAAGGGAAGGGAAGGGAAGGGAAGGGAAAGGAAGGCAAAGCAGGCCCAGGAACCGGGCTGGCTGTTCAGACGCTTAAACCAGATGAAACCATAGCATTGCGGGACCAGGAAAATGAAAGACTTCGGACGTCGCCAGGAATTTGACTCTGTGAGTTGGTTTCCAAGAGGCTAAGTTAAGCTTCTCCAAGTGGATATTAAAACGGAGCAGCAGCGAGACTTGACGGGGCCGGAGGGGGTGGAGAGAAGGCCTTCCGGAAGCTCTGAGCCACCACGCAGAAAGCCCAGACACCCGTCCACGGTCCTTGGCTGGTCCTTGCTGCTCACCCGTCTGGTGGACCGGAGAACCTGGGGCAGTGGGAGCCCTTCAAGGCCCACGTCTGCTGCTCACTCCTCCTCCTCCTCCTCCTTCTCTGCCTCACTCCCTGTTCGCTCCAATTCAGAAATCATGCTACTTCAGTTTGGAGCACAGACATATGATCAGCACATGGAAATGTGGTAATTTGGATGCACTCGCGATTGCAGCAGATTGAAGAAATTAGACCAGACAAAGAGCGTTTTGGGAGGAGGAGGAGGAGAAGGCAGAAGGAGGGAGGGCAACAGGGTGAGAAAGGGGAGAACGCCTCTGGAAAGGGTGACTTGGACCCCGCCTGCTGCTAAGTGTGTCATAGTGATGGAGAGAGACCGGATCTCAGGTAGGCGCGGCCCCCTCCCACGGCTGCCCACCCCTCACCCAGAGCTTCCCTGGTGCTTCCGGAGACCAGCACCCAGGGGTCACTGCTGCTTATCTTTGTGGACACATTTCTTTTCTGTGGACTGTCCAGAGGTGGTGGGACGTAACGTTCCCAAAGCTAAGCTGCACACAACCTGGCTCTGATTTAAACTCGGCTCCCTTCCCCTTGCTATTTTTTTCACTTCCCCTTGTGCCACTTTTGCAACTTAAGATGCTAAGACTATTGGCACTGAACTCCAGAAAAGGGTGGGGGGACCTGCCTCTGGCACTGGGGACTGGGCGGTGGCACTTGGGACGCTGGTTGGTGGTTTGTTTGTCGATCGTGGTTTATGTCTTTGTTGCCAGCCCGACTGTCTTCAAGGCCCCCACAGTCTCCTCCCCAAAATAACATTTTGGTGCCTTTCTGGGACTTGATTACAGGGGAGGAAGCTCCCAGTGCCCACAGTAGACGTGCAGATGTGTGCATGTATACATGTGTGTGTGTGCGCGCGCGCTCACAGGAGAGCTTGTCCTGTTCTGTCTGAGGCTTGGGGGAATGAGGTTGAATCCCACTTGGGGGTGACAGTGTCATTCGGGTCTTGTACTTGCCTGGGAACCCTGCGGCAGAGTGGGGGCAGTGACAATCATCCCCAGTTACAAGGGACATTTCAGGACAGAAAGATGAGCACATGTGGACTCTGCTCAGATCCTGCAGCAAAATCATAGTTTAAAACATCTGGATATCACGCCAGGGCCAGGAGTAAGGGCAGGCAGCTGGTTCTTGAGCTGGGAGAGCCCCGGAGATAGGCCAAGTGGCTATTCCTGTTGGCAGCCCCCACGGAGCAGGCACGGAGCATGGGGATCAGATCAGGGGCGAAGTGAGGACAGGAGAGTGAAGAGGGAGAGGCAGCCCCTTCTCTAGTGCTCTAGTTAGAGACCTCTCCTCCAGGTCAGGCCTTCTTGGTGTTTCCAGCCCGGCATTGCGTGCTGTGGCTAAGTCAGATCCTGACAGCGCCACGGGTAACTCCCATTGGAGTGTCTGCCACTGACAGTGCATCCCTCAAGCCAGGTGCTGGGTCCCTCGTGCCGGTCTGACGCATCATCGGGCATCAGCCTTGCTCTGGGCTTCAGGTGTTCTGAGCTGACCCCTGGGCCATAGTGAGGCCAAGAATGTCACCTCACAGTGTCATTGCCCTGGTCTGTTCTTTGCCACTGGGTGTGTTGGGGGGGGGTGCTCCCCAAGAGGCCAGAGAGGAAGATGGCCTGTATCAGTGGGACAGCCTCAGGAGCTGCTGGCAGGTCATGTGTAAGCGGGTGTGTGTGGGTTCCCGTGTCACCGAGCATGTACAAACAGGGACAGGAGACTGACCATGGGAGGGGCTGCCATGGAGTTGGGCAGAAGGCTTGGCTGGTGAAAACTCTATGTTTGAGTTTGGTGGTGTGGGCCCACTGGGGTTGGACGGGGGTAAGGAGCAGGAATTTCCTGTTCTCAGCCTGGCAGGAGGGACCCATGTGGGGCCTGGCAGGGGCCTCGGGGGGCCTCGGTCCAGCCTTCATGTTAGATGACCAAGCCAAGGCCCAGATGGGTAAACAGCAAGGGACCAGAGAGCTGGCACACAAAGGCCGGGGTGGGGGGTCCCTGGAGAGCCCTGAGTAATGGACAATGTCTTGGAAACTCCAGACTCACCAAACTCCAGGATGCGTCAGACCGGCACGAGGGACCCCAGCACCTGGCTTGAGGGATGCACTGTCAGTGGCCGACACTCCACTTTTCATGAACTGAACTAGACCTTGACCTTAACAATGGCCAGCTCTGTGCCCTCATGACCAAGCTGGGTGTCACCGCCCTCTGCTGAGGACAGCATGGGAGGGATGAAGTGGGGACCTTCTCTCAGGATGTGTGGCTTCCAATATTCCTCATTTGGGTGCATTTTCATTCAAAAAATTTTCATTTCTTTCAAAGCTCAGTTAGAAACTGGTTACAGATCTGAATGGTAAAGAAAATGCACATGCTGTTTCCTAATGTTCCTCAGGCCTGGTCAGATCTTGATCTTGGTCTTTAATTGTAACATAACACTTAACTAGTCTCTGGAAAAGCGAGTCCTACCCTGTCCCTGCTGGGACCCTGAGTAAGTCCTTCTGCGGCCGGGGCCTCAGTTTCCTAATCTGTAAAGGAAGTTGGGCGGGTCCACCACTGCCAGTGGGCTCCTGAGCCTGTTCTGGGGGCCCCTACCTGCTCCCTGCTTCTTCTTTCTCGTCGGGTGCGTCCTTTGTCTCACGGTCAGGTGGTTGTGATGCCTCAACCCCCACACGAGCACATGGGCGAGGTGAGCTGGGGTCAGGCTGTGCATATATGAATGGGGTAGGGATGCCTGCCTGCCCAGTTCTAGATGTGACTGTCACTACTTATGCCCCACTGGGCTGGCGTTTAAGGCGTGTCCAGCCCGCTCTCACCACTGCCCAGCAGCTGCCCACCCTCTGGGAAGGGGTTTGGGGCAGCTGTGGGCGGCCTCAGGGCACTTTAGGTCTCACCTGGTTTGTGAGCTTGGGAGCCTTGTCTGCAGCCAGGCGCCCTGGGCAGATGCGGGAGGGCTCTTCAGTCCGCAGGGCAGGGATGAGTCACGGAGCGGTGACTGGCCGCTGAGACTCAGAAGTCTGCTCCTTCCAGCCAAGGGTCAGCGTTCTTTCTCTTTTTCTGGACTAGCTTTGTGGCTTTTACAAATTAAGCAGTTTTATCTCATTCCAAGCACTTGTGTTTAAGCAGTGAGAGAACCTCCAAGAAGGAAACTGCACTGAGGTGCTGTTACTCAGCCCAGCTGGGCTGTGGGGGGTGGGGGGTGGGGGGGCTGCTAGGGTGAGTCAGGCAGGGGCTGTGGAAGTCTCTACTGGGTCCGGACTGTTGCCGTGGGGCCCCAGGAGGGCTGGGTCACATTGTTGCTGAATGTGTGCCCCAGGCTGGGCATATGCCCCAAGCAGTAAGGCACAGAGCGGTCGCCCAGCAGGATGGCTGGTGCTCTGCTCTTCTCAGGAGGTCCTTTATCCTGGGAAGCCGTACTTCCCTGTTCCTCTCTCTGCTGTCCCTGCTTGTCTGAGTCCTTGGGCACTTCTCATATCCAGCCTAGACTGGTGCTGTGGTCCTGGCTTCCTGGGCCTGCTGTCCCCTCTCTGGCTTTACTTTCCGGTCTCTGAGATGAGAGGCTTGGCCTGAAGTTCTCCTGGCCTCCTCTTCAGCTCTGGCTGCCCTGGTCGTTTCTCTGTAACTGACGTCCACAGCCCAGGCAGCTGGTTTCTCCCAGTTCTGGAGTCCAGGAGGTGTGGGCAGGGCCGGTTCCTTCTGCAGCTCCTGCGGGAGGGTCAGTCCCAGGCTGCTCTCCCAGCCTCGAGTGGTGGCTGGTGATCCTCAGCCTGTGGATGCGTTACCCCGATTTCTGTTTCTGTCATTACACAACCTTCCTCTGTGTCCCAGGTCTTCAACTGCTTCTCCCATGGAAGGACACTCAGCCCTGGGTGTAGGAATCCCACCCACCCACCCACCCCAGGATAATCCAGGATGACTGGATCTGAAGATCCTTAACATCTCACATCACAAAGACCCCCTTTTCCAAATAAAGCACATTCCCAGATTACAGGTAGACATGAAATAGCGTTTTGTGGGGGGAGGGGGACGGACCATTCAACTTACTACAGTCCCCATGTGCCTTGGGTGTCCAGGATGGTTCCGTGTCTCAGATCCCTGTGTCCCACTCGGGAGCTCTCGTGTGGCTGCCAGCCTTGCCGCTGGGTCCCTTCCGCGGGTGAGGTGTGGGGCGCACAGCGCCATGCGGACTTCCAGGAGCCTGGTTCCCCTTTCACTCAGCTTTCTGCCTAGAGCTGCGCCCACCCCGCCCCAGCTCAGCTACCAGTGAGGTGGAGGAGAGGGCAGAGATCGGCCCTGGGGCCGAGTGGACTAAGGATGGGAGGTGTGGTACTTGGGTCAGCCAGCCTCCTGAGGGTACCTTTGCCTGGCGCCTTGTAAGTTTTTTGAACCCTAAATTGGCCTGTTCAAAATTTTTTTCTGATCAGAGAATTTATTTCTATGTCAAGTCCTATTAACAAATGGCATGGAAATCACATTGTTGTGCATTAAAGAACTACCTTAAATGATAACATAGTGTGAGACTGGGACTGCCCTGGGCCATTTTTGAGTGGTCACTGCAGCCATTTTATATGCGAGGGGCTGGGTGCCCCGGGCTCCTGCTGGACTCTGGGCTCTTTAAAAATTGTGGTAGTACATAAAATTTATCATTTGAACTATTTCACCTGTTCAGCTCAGTGGTATTGAGTACGTTCACATAGTTGTGTAACCATCTACCTTTAGAACTGTTAGAACTTCCCATCCTCCCAGTCTGAAACTGTCCCCATGAGATGCCCCAGCCCCCGGCGACCTCCCCTCTACTTCCTGCCTCTAGGAACCTGACTACTCCAGGTTCCTCGCATATGTGAAATCACGCAACATTTCTCCTTTTGTGTCTGGCTTGTTTTACTTAACTTCAAGGTTCATCCATGCTGTAGTGTAAGTCATCACTCCCTCCTGTTTAAGACACAATAATGTTCTGTTGTCTAGGTAGACCAGATGTTTATTCATCATCTGCAGATAGACGCTGGGGTTGTTCCCACCCTTTGGTTATTGTGAATAGTGCCATAAATACAGGTACCTGCTTGGATCTTTGCTATCAGATTGTTGGGGGTGTAGACCCAGAAGTATATAATTGCTGGGTCCTATGCTACTTCTTTGTGTGATTTTGGGGGGAACCTCCAGACTCTTCTCCATAGCAGCCGCATCATTTGACATCCCCACCGCCAATGCACATCCCCCCACCCCAACACACTCGTTTTTTCCTTCTTTCCTTCTTTTCTCTTTCTTTCTTTCTTTCTTTCTTTCTTTCTTTCTTTCTTTCTTTCTTTCTTTCTTTCTTTCTTTCTTTCTTTCTTTCTTTCTTTCTTAATTCTTTCATCTCTCCCCTCCCCTCCCCTCCCCTCCCCTCCCCTCCCCTCCCCTCCCTCCCTCCCTCCCTCCCTTCCTCCCTCCCTCCCTTCCTTCCTTCTTTTTGTAGTAGCCATTCTACTGGGTATGAGGGGTATCTCACTGTGGTTTTTTTTTTTAATTCATTTTAGAGAGGAGAGAGAGAGTGAGAGAGAAAGGGGGGAGGAGCAGGAAGCTTCAACTCCCATATGTGCCTTAGACCAGGCAAGTGCAGGGTATTGAACCGGCAACCTCAGCATTCCAGGTCGATGCTTTATCCACTGCGCCACCACAGGTCAGGCCTCACTGTGGTTTTGATTTGCATTTCCCTAGTGATCAGTGATGCTGAGTGTCTCCTCACGTGCTCACTGGCATCTCTGTGCCTTCTTTGGAAAAATGTCTATTCAAGTCCTTTGCCAATTTTTTGTTTGGGTTTTTTTTTGTTGTTGTTGTTGTTGAGTTGTAAGAGTTCTTTACATGTTCCGGCGATCAGTTTTTTATCTAGTATATGGTTTGCAGATCTCCTCTCCCATTCCGAGGGCTGCTTTTTCATTCTGTTGATGGTATCCTTTGATGCACATTTAATTTGGATGAAGTCCCGTTTGTCTAATTTTCCTTTTGTTGCCTGTGCTTTTGGTGTCATACCTAATGCCACAAAGCTTTTTTATGTTTTTCTTTTCTAAGAGTTATATAGTTTTAGTCATAGCGTTTGGGCCTTTGATCCACTTTGAGTTAATTTCATGTATGGTCTAAGGTGAGGCTCCAGCTTCACGTCCTGGGCTCTTGAAACCCCCCTTTTGTTTTCTCACACCCGGGTGGGGGACAGGAAGAGCAGGGAACCAGGGAGCCACAGCCGTGACCCAGGACATAGCTGGACATGTGCTGTGCCCAGGGCCTCCTAGGTCTTTCTGGGTAGATGATGGGGCCAGCCTGGGGCATCTGGGGGCAGCTGAGCAGATCCGCCTCTGTTCTCCACATGTCACTGCCCAGCCTGCCTGCCTGTGAGACTGGCTGGGGGCTTCATGTCTGTCAGTCTATCCCCGTGCTCACTCTTAGAGAGCCTCCTCCTCTGACCCCAGACTCCTTCTTTGCTTCTCTATCTGCCTCCACGTGTCTCCCTTCGAACCCCAGGCACAAACCCCTGTGCCTAAAGACCCGCAGTGCTGGTCCCTCCTCCCCCACCCACATGCGGGTTCTGCAGATGGGCTCAGGGGTGCATCCAGCGCTCCTTGGGTTGTGCTGGGGACTGGGAGAGGGGTGGCAGTGGGACCTAAAGGAGAAACTGGGGAGATTTCCTTTTAACAAGTGAGCCAAGTCTGTAGAACTGTTTTGGGTCCCAGGCCCTACCTGGAACTCAGGATAGACAGCATTACAGGTTTCAGCTCATGGAGACCCCTCTCCGTGCAGGCTTGGGACCTGCCTTTAGACTTCTGGTGCTCCCTTCCAGTTAAATTTGCTTTTTGTTTGTTTGTTTTTTGTTTTTGTTTTATTTTTTTTACAAATGGGGAAATCTGACTTGAGCAAAGCTGAACAAACCAAGCAATACACCTCGTGGAAAAGAGCAAAGGGGCACCAGACCTGGAACTTTGTTCTGAGGGTTTCAAAATGCTTTGGTGCTGGGCTACCTCTGGAGCATAATGGCGGGACAGAGACACCGTGCTGTCCCCACTGTCCCAACTTCCCTCTCACCAGAGAGAGAATGATCAGTGACCTCTGTTGTATCCTCTGCCTTGAGGTCACCTTGTGTCATTATGTCCCTGGGTTTCTGTTTGCAGCACTCTTAGATGTGGTGACTATTTGCTGAGGCCCTGCGATGTACACAAACTATCCTTATGTTCTTCGCCTCCAGTGAGGAGCAAGGAGAATACAGTCCCTGCTCCCTTCGGACTTACAGTCTGAACTAGATGCCAGATAGCTAACAAATAAACACATGGTATTAGGTGAGGGCTGTAAAGAAGCCTAACAAGTGATGTGATTGCTACTAGGTGTGTGTGTGTGTGTGTGCGCGCGCGCGCGCGGTGGTGGTAGGGTGTTAATGGATACTCTTCCTGAGGAGGTGACATTGAGCTGAAGTTCGCATTATCAGAAGGACCTAACAAGCCAAAATCCAGAGGAAGAGTCTTCAGGCAAAGGAAACAGCAAGTGCAACTGTCCTGAGGCTGCTTTATCATGGAGATGAGTGGCTGGACTGTGTATTTAGAGGAGGAGGCACATACAAGGCCAGTGAGATAGGCAGGGCCATGTCATGTTGGGCTTTGAAGGCCCTGGTGAAGGTGTGGTTTTTGGTTTTTTTCCACATGGAGGGAGTGGCAGGACCTGGATGTCCTGTGGGCTGAGACTGGCCCGTGGTGGTCAGGGAGGAGAGGCTGGGAGGCCTGGAGGAGAGGAGGCTGTTGCGATAACTCTTTACAGATGCAGTGGAAGGGCCTCTGATTGCTGGGTGGACCTGGTGGTTGAAGAGGCTGCTGAACATGCTGACGTGGTGGCCTGCCCAGCCTGTCCTGCCGTGCCTGGGGGATGTTGGCTGTGGTTTGGTGTGTGCATGGCCCAGTGTGGGACAGCCTGAGTCTGGGAAGGTGACCCCGGGAACAGGCAGCCTCAAGGAAGAATCATAGACATTGGGAGGAACAGCTATTCTAGGCCTCTCGCATCACGTCTCCTGGGGTCCTGAGTCTCCCGGTTATCCCAAGCTCTGGTGGGATTCCACATGCCTGTGAGGATGCATACACCTCTTGAAGGGGTGGCCTGAGTGGCTGTTCCTCAGTCCCGTGAGCTGGCCTGTGGGCATCCTGTCTCGATTCCTTCTCTGCCCCCTGGCAGTATTTCTGCTCACTGGGGAAGTCTGGGTGGGACTTGGGACAAAGGAGACTCAAGAGCTTCGCTAGAACAACAGTGGACACCTATACACTCTGCCCACAGAGGGGACATCTGGCCAAGTCTCGCTTGCTACTCAGAAAGCATGTTCCTTGACCATCTGTGCTACCTGGTGGGTGGCGCGGGTGCAACCTGCTGGCACAGGGGCTCGGCACAGGGGCTCGGCACAGGGCCTGTGCACTCCCCACTCTGTGGCTCTGCTTCAGGCCGGTGTCCCACTCCGACCCTGTGCCCCCGGGGTTTATGCTGGCTGGTTCAGTCTGAACTCTGCCCCTCACCGTCCACCCAGTCCAGCTCTGGCCATGTTGTCCCTCCAGCCTGGCAGTAGGTCTCCCTCCTGGTTCTATGTGCCCTCTCCAGGTGGCACCTTTGACCTGAGGATACAGCCATGCCCTCAGTGTGAGATGTCACAGGATGCTTCTGTTTGATAATAACCAAAAACTATAGCTTTAGAGTGGTCCACGTGTTTCCAAGCTCAGTCCCTTCAGTGTCCTTATCCTGATGTTGTATCTGAGGAAGAGGGAAGGGGTGAGGGCTCATGTGCCACCCAGTGAGAGTGGTTTTGGGCTGTGCCTTTGTAATGTGTGTTTGAAGGTGGGGTTGCACATGGAGGAAGTCCCTATAGCCCACCCCTTGCCCCCAGCTTGCAGAGTGCAGCCACAGAGAAGGGGAGTGTACATCTCTCTGGGGAGGAGGGAAAGAGGGGCCTCGGGTGCTGGACACGTGCATCTTCCATGCATGGCCCCCCTCCCCTGATTTACTGCAATGAGGGGCGCCATGGAACCCTAAACTCAAGACAGGGGATTCTGGGTATAGAAAGCCTTTTGTCCAGGAGGTGGCGGTGCAAGCCCTCAAGAGCCCAACTCCTCCTGGGCTTTTATTTGCACTGAATTTGTGAGACGAGGCTGGCCCTGGTGTTATTTCCCCTCACTGTGGCTGCACCCACAGGCAAGGGAAGTGCCAGGTAGGGGGAATGGAGAACATGGGAACACTGTGAGGACAGGCAGGCACATTCCCTGGCATGGGGGCAGGAGTGCTAGAGGTGGCACCCCAGGACGTCCATCCTAAATAGGAGATTTGGGAGCTTTGGGCACAGCCTCTTTTGCTACCATTCATTTCTTCCCTATTTTAGGTTGATATGTCTCAATCTATTTAAAAATTTTCCAACTTTTACTATGAAAAATCTCAAACATAGGAAAGACAAAAAATAGTGCAAACACCTACACACCTGCCTCCTCTACTCTGCAATTCAAACTTTGCTCAACTGGCTACACCACATGTCCATCCCTGTCCACTAATGGTCCATGTAGGGTTCAGATGTATTTCAAAATAAGTTACTGAGATTAGTACCCGCCACCCTATAAATCTTCAGCTTGCATTTCATTAACTAGAGTCCAGTACAGATACCCCCGACTTACCATGGGGTTACATCCCAATAAACCCATCATCAGTTGAAAATACTGTTAACCTGAAATAAATATCGCTCACCTACCAAACACCGTACTTGGAGCCCAGCCACTTTCTGCTGAATGCCCATGGCTTTGCTGTGCCGTAGAGTTGAGACATCATCAGTTGTTATGGGGACAGTCTGTATTTGTGCATGGTTCTCTCTCTCTTTGAAGTAAAACTCATGTACAGATCTTTCATGTACCATTCTCTGAATTTGGACATGTGTGTATACTGTGTATCAAAACTCCAGTCAGAATATGGAACACCACCATCAGTTTCCATGCTCCTTCCCAATCAATCTCTGTGCCCCCTCCCCAAATTTTTTCCCATGATAGATGAATTTTGCCAGTTGGAATGTCCTTCAGATCTACCCATGTTGCTGTCAGTGGTTTGTTCCACAACTGCTGGTGTTCATTGCACAAATGTGTTATGGTTTCTTAGCCATTCTGTTCATTCTAGTTGCTTCTATTTGGGGCTCTTATGAATAAAGCTGCTACAAGCTTCTTGTATAAGGTTATTTTGTTTGTTTGTTTTATGACATATTCTTCCATTTCTCTTGGGTAAATACCAAGAAGTAGCATTTTGGGGCCAGAGGGTCGGTATGTGCTTAGTTTTATAAGGTCTACCAGAAAGTTCTGTCTGTTTCTATCACAACAAGTTTCAACACATAAGCACATGTTTATTTGGCACATGTGTGCCTCTCTATTTTTATCATTTAATGTATACATACTGACGTAGCAAATTAACTAAAACAAAGTTGATTCACGTTAGTCTTATGTGTGAAGCGATAGTGTACCCATGGCTACTGATAAAGTTCATTTACGCCACTGTAATTTTTACGAACTTCAACAAAAAAGAAATGCTACAGAAGCATGTAGAAATTTATTGAAAGTGTTTGGTAAAGGTACAGTTTCTGATAGGACATGCAGAAGATGGTTCGAAAAATTCAAAACAGGTGATTTCGACCTTTCTGATAAACCACGTTCTGGGCGACCATCTTTGATCGATGACGATGTTGTTAAGACCATGTTGGAGCAAGATCCTTTTCTGACAACATCGGAGATCGCAGAAAGGCTTAATTCAGCTCAGCAAACCATTTCGGACCATATTCGGAAGAAAAGATTGGTGTGGAAATATATTATTTAATAAAGTTTATTGACGGTAAGAAAAATTTGTATTTTGTTTTATTCCAAAAACGGACAGAACTTTCCAGTAGATCTTATATAAGAGCCTGGCCAATCTTTTCCCCATATGGCTGCACCATTTTACACGCTCACTAGCAATGCTCGAGATTTCCAGTTGCTCCACATTCTCACCAGGGTTGGTGCTGTCACTCATAGTGAGTCGTTCTGGTGGGTGTGTGGTGGCATCTTGTTATGGCTTTAATTTGCATTTGCCTGATGACTAATCCCGCTGAGCACATGTTTGTGTCCTCATTGGCTAGTCATGTCCTTTCAAATCTGTCACCCATTTTAAAACTGGGTTGCTTGGCTTTTTCTTATCCCTTCCAGATACTGACAGATATATGGATTGCAGATTTTATTGTTTATCAGTTTGCATCCTGCCTATTCATTTCCTGATGGTGGTTGTCATTTTAATTTGGATGAGGTCTACCTTCACAAAGTTCTTTATTTTGGGTTACCACTTTCTGTGTTCTTTATAAGGAAGCTCTGCCTACGTCCAAGTTGCAAAGATGTTTTCAGCGTTTCTTCTAGAAAGTTTATAGTTATTGCTCTTATGTTAGGTTTAGAAATCATCTTGAATTAATTTTTGTATATGGTGTGAGGTTAGGATTCATTTTTTTGTTTGTTTTGTTTTTCTGTATGGATTTTCAGTTGTCCAAGCACCATTTATTGAAAAGACACTTTTTACTCTATTGAGTTACCCTGGCACTCTTGATGAACATCGGTTGACTGTGTTCATGTATTATAATTTGAGGACTCTTCATGTTTTATTGCTATTTTGTCTATCCTCTTGTCAGTACCACATTGTCTTGATTAATATGGCTTTATAAGTCTTTTTTTTTAAGTGAGAGAAGGGGAGATAGTAAGACAGCATCCTGCATGTGCCCCAACCAGGATCCACTTGGTAACCCCTCATCTGGGGCTGACACTCGAATCAATTGAGCCACTAACTGTGAAAGGGTAGAGGAGTGAAGGGGAAGAGGGAGAGGTTCTGTTGTGTGCTCTGACCAGGGATCAAACCCAGGACATTCACACAGTGGGCTGATACTCTATTCACTGAGCCAACAGGCCAGGGCCTGGCTTTATAAGTCTTGAAATAAGGTTTCCCAAGATATCTAAAACATTGCTAAAATATTCCAGATCCTTTGAATTTCCTTATAAATTTTGTGAGCAGTGTGTCAACTTCTATCAAAATGTTTTGTGAATTTTCATTGTGGTTACATTGCATCCATAGACAAATTTAGAATTGACATCTTAACAAGAATCTTCTAATCTTACAAACCCCGTATGTCTCCATTTTTAAGATTTTTTTGATGTGTCTCTTATTTCTCTAATTTCTACAGAATTGCATTTTTCTGTGGTTTTTAATGAAAAGATCTTCATGTTAATTGTTAAATTTATTCCTCTTTTTTTTGGTGTTATTGTAAATTGAATATCTATGTTAAATTTTATATTCAACTGTTTGCTGCTCATATATAAAAATATTATAGATTCTCCTATATACAGTATGTCTTACATCCTGAGACCTTGTCAAAGTTATTATTCTAGTACTTGTTTTGTAGATATTTTGTGATTTACTTAGTAAACAACCATCTCATCTGGAAATAGGCAGTTTTACTTTTTTCTTCCTGATCTTGTGCTTCTGATTTCTTTCTCTTGCCTTACTGCACTAGCTAGAGCTGCAAGGACAATGTTAAATAGAAGTGGTGAGTGAGTGGACATCTTGCCTTGTGCCAGAATTTAGGATGCTATTGCTTGATTTCCCATAGATACTCTTTGTCAGAATGAGGAAATTCCCTTCTCTCCCTAATTACCTAGAGCTTTTTAAAAATGAATGGATATCAACTTTGGTAAATGCTATTTCATGCAGTGGTCCCCCCTTATTCTCCAGCGATACATTCCAAGGTCCCCAGTGGATGCCTGAAACTGTGGCTAGAGCCAAACCCTATGTATACTATGTTTTTTCCAACACAAACATACTTAGAATAAAGTTTAATTTATAAACCAGTAAGAGATTAACAGCAATAACAAATAACAAAAGAACAATTAAAAGAACATGCTGCAATAAAAGTCGTGTAAATGGCTTTGGGGAAATAACTAAGTGATAAGGGTGTCTTGAACACAGCACTGTGATGCTGTGACTGTCAATCTGATCACTGAGATGGCTACTGCGTGACTAACAGGCTCAGAGATAGTGGCATAGAGATGCTGGACAAAGGGATGGTTCTCCTTCTTGACACAACAGAGCCAGGAGGAGCAAGATTTCATGAGGCTACTCAGGCTCACAATTTAAAACTTATGAATTGTTTCTTTCTGGAATTTCCCATTTAATATTTCTGCACTGTGGTTGCCTGTAGGTAACTGAAACTGGGTAAGCAAAACCATGGATGGGGCGGGGTGGAAAGGGGTGGACCGACTGACTGTATCTATGGAAGTGATCATTCCTCCCCCTTTATTCTGTTAACAGGGTGAATTACAATGATTGATATTTGAATATGAAACCAAGCTTGTATTCCTGGAATGAGTCCAACATGGTTATGATTTGCAATCGTTTTTATATATTGTTGGATTTGATTTGTCTAGTTTTTTTGTTAGGGATTTTTTGTGTAGGTCCATGAGGGATATTGATTGGTATGGGATTTTCTCAGTTTTGGTGACGTCTTTGTCAGGGTTATTTTGGCCTCATAAAAAGGGTTTGGAAGTGTTTTCCCCCTTCTCAATTTTCTGTAAAAGATTGCATTAAATTGTTTTTATTTTTTCCTTAAATTTTTTTAAAAAGATTTTATTTATTGATTTCAGAGAGAAGAGAGAAAGAGAAAGAGAAGGGGTAGGAGCAGGAAGCATCAACTTGTAGTAGTTGCTTCTCGTATGTTCCTTGACCAGCAAGCCCAGGGCCTCAAACCAGCAACCTCAGCATTCTAGGCCCATGCTCTATCCATTGTGCCTCCTCAGGCCAGGCCTTCCTTAAATATTTGATAGAATTCATCAAGAAAGTCATCTCTCGGTGTTTCTTTAGAAAGTTGTTTTAAATGACAAATTAAATATTTGTGTTAAATATATTAAGTTAATTTAATAAACATTATTTTATTAAATTTATTTAACATTAGAGCAAACAATTCAAGTTTTTTCTTCCTCTTGTATCAATTTTGGTAAGTTATATTTTGAAGGAATTTGTTCGTTTCCTGTAAATTGTTGAATTTATTCACATGATGTTGTTCACAACCTCCCTTCATTATTTAATTATTTTTTCTTCTTTTCCAAATGAAATGAGGGGAGATAGACAGACTCCTTCATGTGCCTTGATGAAGACCCACCTGGCAACCCCTGTCAGGGGCCGATGCTCTGCCCATTTGGGACATTGCTCTGTTGCTCAGCAGCCGAGCTATTTTTAGCACCTGAATTGGAGGGGAGGCTCCACAGAGCCATCCTCAGTGCCTGGGCCAATGTGCTTGATCCAATCAAGCCATGGCTGCGGGAGGAGAAGAGAGAGAGGAGGGGAGGGGTAGAGAAATAAATGGTTACCTGCCCTGACTGGGAATTGAACCCTAGGACATCCACATGCTGGGCCAATGCTCTTCCACTGAGCCAACCAGCCAGGGCCCCTTCATTATTATTTTAATGTTCATAGGGCCTCAGGGATAACCCTTGATTATCAGTATTGGTAATTTATGTTCTCTAGTCTTTCTCTCGCTTTCTCTCATTGGTCTAGCTATGAGTTTATTAGCCTGTAGATCTTTTTTTTTTTTTTTGGTATTTTTTTTTTTCCGAAGCCAGAAACGGGGAGGCACCCGACCAGGATCCACCCGGCATGCCCCCCTGGGGGCAATGCTCTGCCCATCCAGGATTTTGCTCCATCGCAACCAGAGCCACTCCAGCGCCTGAGGCAGAGGCCACAGAGCCATCCCCAGCCCCTGGGCAAACCCTGCTCCAATGGAGCCCCAGCTGCGGGAGGGGAAGAGAGAGACAGAGAGGAAGGAGAGGGGGAGGGGTGGAGAAGCAGATGGGTGCTTCTCCTGTGTGCCCTGGCCGGGAATCGAACCCGGGATTCCCGCACGCCAGGCCGAGGCTCCACCACTGAGCCAACCGGCCAGGCCTGTAGATCTTTTTTAAAAACTAACTTTTGGCTTTATTTTCCTTCTATTTTTCATTTTCTTGATTTTTGCCCTTATCTTCATTGCTTCCTTCCTCCCGCTTACTTTGGGGTATCAGTCCAGGCCCAGGCAGGAAACAGAAACCACACCAGTAATTTGAGCAGGAGTGTAATATAGAGAGTTACTATCTGATAAAAGGTGGTTAACTGCTCAGAGGGTCAAAGGGGATCCAGAGTAACAGAAACAGCAAACACAAGAAGCAGTCACTTTAGAAGAAAACACAGGGAAGAACTCTGTGACATTGTACTTGGCTGTGACTTCTTGGCTGTGACACCAAAGGCACAGGCAACAATAGAAAACAAAATATTGGGCTTCATCAAAATTAAAAAAACTTTTGTGCCTTAACAAAGGGGATCCATGTAATGGGAGAAAATACTTGCAAATCAAATATTTGCTCAATATCCAAAATAGAGAAAGAACTCCTATAACTCAGTAACAGCAAAGCAAACAACCCAATTACAAAATGGGCAAAGGACTTGAAAAGACGTTTCTCGATGGAGGCACATGGATGCCAGTGGCCCATAGATGCTTCTCTCTCATCCTTGGGGAAATGCACATTGGCACTGCTGCGGGAGACCACCTCATACGCATCAGGGTGGCTATTATACACAAACAAGTAAAAACCAGGAAATAACACCTGTTGGTGAGGATGTGGAGAAACTGGAACCCTTTGGCACCGCCGTGGGAATGCGGCCTTTGTGGAAATAGTTTGGCGGTACCTCAAAAAAATTAAATAGAATGACTGTATGATTCAGTAATTCCACTTCTAGTCATGCCCGAAGAACTGAGAGCAGATATGTGTCCTTGTTCGGATATGCGAGAGCGGGTATGTGGACTGGGGACTGGGGAGGGGGGAGGGCTGGGGAATGGAGGGTGTAACGGGAATGTACTTAATGCCACTGCAGTGTGCACGTAACAACAGTTCAGATGGTAGATTCTGTGTTGTAGGTGTATCACCACACACACGGAGAAGCGTCCACTACCCGCAGGGCTGAGGAAGGGGCCTGGAAGAGATGAAGGGCTCGATGCCAGCCCACCTTGCTCAGTCCCGGGTCTGGGTCTGTGGAGGACCCTGTGATTGCCACAGACAACCGGGCCAACCAGTGGCAGAGTGTTCCTGCCAGAAGGCATGGATGGAGTAGGTCTATAGGAGCAGCTCACTGGGGGGCAGAGGAACTTTCGGAAGCTGTGGGCAGGTTGGACTGGGTCCAAAGGCACTGCTTGCCAGGTGTCTGGGAAGTTGTCTCGGGGGTCTGGGGGGGCTCCAGCTGGTCCAGAAGAAGGGCCTGTGGTGCGAGAGGCAGCCAGTGAGCAGCAAGCACCGTGGTGGTCATGCCCCTGGCAGCTGGGCCAGAGGAGGGACAGGGTACATGGAACCAGGAAGAACAGCCTCTCCCTCTGCTGTGCCCAGATTGTGTGTGTGTCCGCGTGTGCACGCAGGGAATGATTCACACCCCGTGCAGAGGTGGGGGCAGAGCAGGCAGCGCAAGAGTTAAAGGAGCCCAGTGGAGGAAACGGGTGCGGTCTTGGGAACAGGAGGTGCAGAGGAGCTGGGAGCAGGCCTGCCACACCTAGAAGGGCTGTGGAGGGGACTCGACAGCTCCAGACAGATCTACAGTCATGTTTCACGGAGCCTGGGATCCCTTGAGGTAAAAGACAAGGAAGGACTTTTCTCTGGGGGGGTGTGTACACACACGTGGGCACGTGTGTGCATACATTGTGTGTGTGCATGCACATGTGTGCACAGCTCCCATTTTCTAAGTTTCTATATTCCTGACCACATGAAAGAAATTTCGTGAGCCTCTCCACCCTTCCCCAGGCTGCATAAGGGGGGACACATGTGTACACGGCACACACACACACATGCACACACGTGCACGTACACAGTCAGGCGAGCACTTCTGCTACAGTACCTAGGCCTGGCAGGAAACTGGACTCTGGGAAACTGCAGGTCCCACCTTTGGCACAAGACCATGTTTTTTGTTGCTGTTCATTCAAGGGAACAGAAAGTGGGGGTGGGGTGAGTACAGTTTACATTCTGAAGAGCTGATTTGACCCAAAGTGTCCAGTGCAGTTGAGGGCCTGTCCTGGAGGCTCAAGTCCCGAGCTCTGGAGGGCTCAGGACAGACATCTGTGACCTAGGTGTCTCTCTGGGTTGGAAGCAGCCACCCTCCAGATTGGCCTTTCTCCTAGAGTCCTGGGCCAGGGTCAGAATGTTGTCACATGAAGGAGCCTGGGCTGTCACCTACCAAACTGGCTGAGAGAAGGCGCCTGGTTAGGTAACCTGGGAAACCTGTTAAAATACCGCTTCTGGGCCAGCCCCAGTCCCGTAGGATCAGATGAGGGCACAGAGCTGCTCCGAGTGAGCAGATTGGGCACCAGGATGGCAGGCAGTCTCCAGCAGGTTCTTGGGGAGCAGGGTAACTGTCCTGACTGGAGACATGGGAAGATCTTAGGATGTGTGCAGACTGGAGCCCAGAGCTCAGGGTGAACAGCCATGTGACTTTGTTGATGAAACAAAATAACAGATGTGAACTTTGGCTGCAGAAGGGAGGGGACACCATGCCATTGGGCCGCTCTCACTCAGGCCCTGTACTGGTCCTGTGGCTGTCGTAACAAATGTCCACAAACCAAGGGCTCCAACAACAGAAACCCGTTTTCTTGCTGTGCTGGAGGTCAGATGTCTGGGATCAGGGTTGATTCCTTCTGAGGCTGGAGGGAGAATCTTTTCCAGGTCCCTTCCTGTTCCTGGTGGCTGTCGGTGCTCCTTGGCCTGTGGCTGTGTCACTTCAATCTCTGCCTCCAGTGTATCTCTGTGTGCAGACTGCCTACTCCAGCCTCTTTATAAAGACACCAGGTGCTGGCCTCTGGGCCCGCCCGAGCCCAGGACGTTTGAATCTTCACTTGATCACCTCTTGATTTCCAAGTAAGAGTCACAGTCACAGATTCTGGACATTACGGCTTCATCGTGAGTTTTTGGGGAGCACAGTTCAACCCACAACAGGCCCAGGGATCTCTCCAAGGCTCGGCCCTGAGGAGGATGTAGATGGATGAGTGAGGGCCCCCGGGAGGGGCCTGCATGGTGAGAGGGCGGGACATGAGTCAGAGAAGGGGGCTGACTGTCTGGACAGGAGGTGCAAAAGGACAAGCGAGTCACTGTCTCCACGTAGTTGGAGGGTTGTCCTGAAGAAGTGGACTTATTTTGAGCTCCTCCAAAACATAAGACCAGTGCCAGATACTCGAGAGGTAGCAGAAAGTGGAGTTTGACTTATTACATAAAGGGGCATTTTTCTCACAAGTTTCATTTTCTGACAGTGGAGCAAGGTTATTTTTGCAAAGTAGTGAGTTCCTCAGGCTGAGAAGTATTCAAGCAGGAACTGTGTACAGATTGTTCAGGAATGCCGCAGAAGGGACCTCTGAGGTTCCTACCAATACCTGACACCTGACTCTTGAATGTCCTAGTGTAATGTTACTGAAAGTATACCTATGACAGGGACCCTCCACCCTTAGACCCTACATCCCCTGTCTTGTCTCTGGGGGTCAGACTGGGTTTGAGCCTGCCGCCTGTCCCCTGCTCTTTCTCTCTGTCTGCCTGTGCAGACCGGACGGCTCCCTTGGTAGTGCTGTTTTCTCCTGGGATACGAAAGCAGGTCTCTTCGGGCCAGGGCCCTGGTCTGAGCCTCGCCTTGGCCCTGCTTGGTGGTGAGCACCGAGGGACGTCCTTTCAGCCTGTCCTCTGCTCTGGGAACTGGATTTCCCCAAACATCCCTGCCTAGCCTGGAGCCTCTGTGCCCGCTGGAAGGATTGTTGAATGACCCCGTACTCCCTGGAGGTCACTGGGCAGGTTAAAATCTACTCCCACAAGCCCCTCCTGCCACCATGCGGCCAGCTGCCCCAGCCTGCTTGCCTGTGGATCTAGGCCGCTGTCAGGAGAGGAAATGTCTCTTGAGATGATAATTCCCCTCCTGGGGAAGCTTTGGGAGAAGCAGCTGAGGGGACCTGCTGGTCTTCTGCTGCCATGTCCCTGCCCCTTGGGATGGGCATGGGTAAGTGGCTGCTCGAGCACTCTCCACAGAGAGCAGAGGGAAGGCCGCACGAGTCCATGAGGAAACCGCCCTAGCCAGCACCAGGAGCTTGTAGCGGTCATCTTGCCGAGGCCTGGCACGGCAGGCACAACACTGCATTTTACAAGGAACCAAAGGCTCAGAGACATTGAGTAAATTACCTGGACTTTACCAGCTAATAATTTAGCTAGACTAGGATGTCTGTCCAGGCCTGTGTGACTCCAAAAGCCCAGTTCTGCCTGTCCCATTAGGCCCAGGAAAGGGTCAAGATGTCTTCCCATGAGCTGGATTATCCTCATGTCTGTTCTGCTTGGCACTGTCCTTGCTCAATAAATGTTCTGGATGAATAGGTGTGTGCTCTCCCATTGACACAAATGGCTGAGAGCTGATGGCTTTGGCCCAAATGCTTGTCTCCATCCCCTGCCCCAGCATCTCCCTTTGGAGTGTGTGACCTTGAAAACAGTGACCCTCTCTGTCCTGCCTCATACAGCATCTCCCATCGGCGTCAGGAGAGCAGCTGGGGATTACCAGCGCCCCGTTGCTGGTGGGCTGTGTGCCAGATTCCCAACGCGGACATGTGGGTGATTGTCAGCCACATGTGTGCGAGCGCGTCCGTGTGGGGCTTGTGCAAAGGCACCCCCCTCCCAGCCCTCACCACCAGCCCCAAGGGTGGCTCTTAACACTCTGCTCTGGAACGATGTCCACGATGGGGGCTTGCCTCGTGTTTTGGCTGCTGTGGCTGTTGGTTTGTGTCACACGGCTGTATGCAAAGAGCCTGAACATAGATTGTGGGCCATGAGTGCATCTGGTAACCCTTTTACCTGGTGCAGAGACCAATGTCCCATGCACGGTGGCTGCCATGTCTGAAATGCCTCCACAGTGAAGGTCTTCAGTGGGACCTGTGCAAAACCATAGTGAGGGTTTAGAGGCACTCCGGTATCTCTTCCCATGGTGGGTTCTGAGCGCCTCTCCTCAGAAGAAAACCAATGTTCAAATCTTCGAGCAACTCAGGGTGATATCCTCCCTGATGGGAGGGCATTCTCAGACCCGGGACACACAGTGCCACACAAGGGTCCCTGTCTTGGGTGACCACACTCAGACTGCCCACTACGGCTCCACTGGCGGATGCTGTTCCACATCCTGGCCTCATTGGTTCTTTACCCCACAAGTAACGGACGCCCGTGTGATGTCTCCTCTCATACCTGGTGTGGCTCAGGCTGCACTCCCTGCCCTGAGAACCTCTGCAGGGGCCCACAGCCACGGCGTGGCTGCCCCGGAGCCTTTTAGGTTCATGTGGATGAACACGGGCAGGTCAAGTTCCTGTCCCAGTAACTCCACTGATACCTGGGGACCTTGGCAGGCCTCCCTGCACCTGTGCTGCCCCTGGAGAGGCTGTGACGGGGGCTTTTCAAGGACTAAAGAAAGTAACAATATAGGTAATGCATGTAACAGAGGGCCAGCACGCAGCCTTCAGGAAAGCAGCTGTTCCTCCTCCTTTTTCCTCTTATTGCTCTTCCCTATCCCCCTTCCCCCGTGCTACCATTAGTGCTGCAATTAGTGCCCCCAGTGTCCCCCTCCATTCCTCTTTTCTTTCTGGTTCTCTAAGTGGGACCTCCGTCACAGACTGAGGGCTGTCCTGCGGGGTCATCTGGGGACAGCCTCAAGAGACACAATTCTGGGAAGGGGCTTGAGGACCATGGGCAGTGTCAGAATGGAACACTGGTGGGACAAGGGATGGCACTGTTGGAGAAAGAAGACATTGAGACATTTGCTAGTGGCTTTATTTATGACTTAGGATGTTTGCAGGGTCACCAGGGCATAGCCAAAGAAACTGTTGGCCAGTCGTGCAGAAGTGTCAGCCAGGCGGTCAGACCAGGCTGCTGGGGGGAGGGGCTAATGTTCACTCGGCATTTGTCATATGCCAAGCACTGTGCCCAGAAGGGTAGGGTGGAGAGCTGACCTCTGGGCTGGGCAACACCTGTCGAATATTCCATGTCCCGTAGGGAGTGGATGGGCAGGATGGAGTAGCAGGGACCCTGAACCTGTGAAACACACATGCATGATCAGTGTCCTTCCCACAGTCTTGAGAAGGGGGGAGACAAGATGCATCCATACTCGCAGGCTGAAATTCAGATACATGCTGGATTTTAAGGTCTGCCCCTGCTCCCACAGCTCCTGTGGCTCCCTATTACCTCTCTCCTCCCTGCAGTTTTTGTGCAAACATGCAGCAAAGTCGGGGACCTTTCACAGCACACACCTGTTTACCTATCACTTTAGGTTCTAGCATGACATTGAATTACGCTAGCTTTACCAGCCCCTCCACCTAGCTACCCTCCCATCCAGCCCTGCATCCACCTTATTTTTTATTTTTGGTGCATTTCAAAGTAAGTTGTGATCATCCTTATTACCCGTGGAGTCATTGCCATGTGATATATTCCAGTCTCACTTTCAAAAATTTCCCACAACCTCCCGGTCCTCATACTTGTCCAGCATTGTCTGACGCATGCACACGCACTGTAGGGGGAGTGGGGGCTCCGGGTTCTTACCCTGGCTTCATTGTCAACAGCTGTGCAACTCTTAACAAACCATCTGCCTTCTAGGTCCAGTTGTAACACCTGTAATATGAAGGGGTTAAACTATATGTTATAGATCAGTGCTTTTCCACCGCCAGTCTGTGGATTGGTGCCAGTCTGCAAAAGACTTAATCACCTGGACTGGTGGTTGAAAAACATTGTTATAGTTAAGAGTGACAGGGCCTGCATCCAGCAGTTGGACCCCGAACCCCTAGATGTTGGCACCTAGCAGTGTTCTAGGGCTGTGCTTTGTTCCAGAAGTACGATCCTGTTCTCTCCAGCGTACTTCTGACTATGTGGGTGACCTCTTGAGAGCCATCTCAATTCGTAGCTTCCCTGAGCAGGCCCAGCCTACCACCTATCTGGTATTCTCTCTGCTCTGGGTTAGAGTTTGTCCTCTATTAAGCCCAGATCTTTATTTTCCAGTTTCAAATACCAACACAGGTAAATAAAGCAAACCTTGGGTGAACTAGACTGCTTTTGCTTTAACTACATTTGTTGTATCATAGTCTGCCAGGGCCTCAGGGCATAGAGCTAAGATACCTGCCCTGCCCTCAAGGAGCTCCCAGACTGGAGGGGTGATGGCGCACACCATGTTAGTCAGGACACTGTCAGTCTGGGTAACAAAGACTAAATCCATTCAGCCCTAAGCAAGAGAGTTATCCATTTTTCTTCCACTTCCTAGTCCAAGCTTAAGCAGTCATGGTGACCTAGGGCAGCAGGGACACAGGGACCCAGTTTATTCCTCCTTGGCGGCTCTATCATCCTCAATATGCAGCTTCTACTTCATGAAATAAGATGGTTGCTCCAGCTTCTGCCATCATGTTTGCATCCCAACCAGAGGGAGCTAGAGGGATGCGAGTGTCCTGACAGTTAAACACTTCAACTGCCCTCCCATTGGCCAGAACTTTGTTACGCAGCCATGTCTAGTAACAAGAGTGGCTGGGAAATGTATTCTTCAGCTGGACAGCTATGTGCCCAACTGACCCTTTGTTACTACAGAAGAAAGAAGGATCAGATATTGGGGAGCAGCTAGGGTCAGAGCAACACCCACCAATAGCTCCCTCTTTATGCACAGAGCACTGGGCAAGTGCTGTGGCAGGCATCACTCAGGGGACAGGTGAGGCGGGGAAAGAGTTCATAAAGCAAGTGACATTTGTGCTGAGTGAGTTTAAAGGTAAAAAAAGGTCTTTAGGCTAGAAATGACAAACGCTTGGCCTACATGCTGCCAGTCACCTGTCCCAAGGCTGGGGCCGACATCACGAGGTAATCATCCCAGCCATCTTTCTCCCTGAGCACTGAGGCAGCCTCAGAAACTTGCCCCATGTTATTCTGGTGGACGGCTGACCGGGTCAGCCTGCCATTGAACCTTACTTGCTACAGCTGTTCTATGCATTCGCAAAGGGTGTTCTACACACCTCACTGTCCCCAGGGAAGACTCTGTCACATTTATCTGAGAGTTTCAGCCAGTGTGCGCATGCATGTCCCTTCCAACTCTGTGTGCAGTGATATCAGGTTGGCAACTTGTTGGTAGTTGGCCACTGTGAGTGTGTTTACACCACAGCAATGGGGAAGCATCAAGCTTTTCCCTGCCAGACACCAGGACAGGTTGTTAAATATTTGCCAGATTGGCTGTTTCAACCTTGTCTTTCATCTTTTCTTAACAAAGACCTTCCTGAAACAGTACTGATCTCTGTTTTTTTTTTTTTATTTTATTTTTTTTTTGTATTTTTCTGAAGCTGGAAACGGGGAGAGATAGACAGACTCCCGCATGCGCCCGACCGGGATCCACCTGGCATGCCCACCAGGGGCAACGCTCTGCCCACCAGGGGGCGATGCTCTGCCCCTCCGGGGGGTCGCTCTGCCGCGACCAGAGCCACTCTAGCGCCTGGGGCAGAGGCCAAGGAGCCATCCCCAGCGCCCGGGCCATCTTTGCTCCAATGGAGCCTTGGCTGCGGGAGGGGAAGAGAGAGACAGAGAGGAAGGAGGGGGGGGTGGAGAAGCAAATGGGCTCTTCTCCTATGTGCCCTGGCCGGGAATCGAACCTGGGTCCCCTGCACGCCAGGCCGACGCTCTACTGCTGAGCCAACCGGCCAGGGCCTGATCTCTGTTTTAATAGGAGTTCCTATGGACAGAGCTCACTCTTTGAAGATCTTGGTTTTGTGTCTGGTCATCATTCTGCATGGTCAGTTCCTCTAGCCCAGATCTAAAGATGTAAGGAAGAATGGGGCGGTTCAGAGACCTGCAGGATGGACAAGGGTTGTGGTTATGTTGTGTTCTGGACAACTGAAGCTTTGCTGGCAGATGGCATGAGAGGGTGGGCACTAGGGAAGTGACAGGCTTCTACAGAAAAGGGACATATGTTCTGAGATTTTAGGCCCCCATTTGGACAACAGGGTACTTTTTCTAGCTAAATGCTCTAGATTATTTATAATCAAGTAGGAACCTCTCGATGGCTGGGCCTTGCACATGCAGCTGGTCCAGAAGACCATATGCACCACATGGGCTTCCCTCCAGTGGCAGAGGGTGGGCCAGGGGCCTCTGCAGATGTGCTGACATCGGTGATTCACTGGCCTAGAATGTCCATGTTGACCTACTTGAAAATGATGCCGCAGCAGCATAGGCTGCCCCTGGACTTGTGTGTGGGTCTACCTCCCTCTCGGGTGGGGGCTCCAGCTCCCCAGGCGGATTCCCTGCCCCGTCCTGCCCTTTTGGCTGTGTGGCTCCAGAGGTGTGCTCACTTGGGCCGAGGTCTGTGGTCTCGTGGATGGAACAAGCCACAGAGATTGAGACTCCACGGTCCCTGAGACCACTGTAGATATGGCCCTGTCTGGAATGTCCCCACCATGTCCTGAGGTGAGAAATTTCCCTCTGTTGGACTACGGCTGTGCTGAGAAGGTGGCCCATCTGGCTGGCAGGACGGCTGGGGGGCCACAGGGGTGATGCTCATGGCTGCCTTTTCTAGATGGGTGTCCTCAAGCTGTCTCTGAATTGATGCCCCTGCCTGTGCAGGTGTGGTCCCAGAGGTGGGAAAGGCGGCCATTGGCCCCAGAGGTCTTGGGCCATCTTGTTCCTGTCTTTCTGGCCAGTTGGCCAGTTTCCACTTTGGTTCAGGGATCTTGCCTGTCCCCAGGAGACTGCCTGTCCCCAAATGGGTAGGATATGGCTGCCTAAGTCTCCAGGAACCAAAGAGACATATGGGAGTTTTCCCCTTGTTTACGGGGCACCCTGATAGAGACAGTCCATGGGAAGCTGTGTGGACCCTTAGGCCCCTGGACTGGGCAGCCTTTGTCCTTTGTCCTGGTCCCTCTCCTCACACAGCCCAGCTGGAGCAGGCAAACCCCTGGCAAGGGCTGCTGGCTGGGCCGAGTCATGGCAGTGACTCACCCTGGAGAGAGGGGGAGAGGACAGGCGGAAGGCGTTAATAGCAAACCCATTACATCCCCAGGCCACTTCACACTGGGGACAAACAGTTCATTGAGGTTGATTCGGTTGCTGGCTGTCTCCAGCCACACTGGGGGCAGAGATTTCATTATCCAGGAGAGCAGTACCAGATTGTGGGAGGGGGCAGCTGCACACCCGCTTTTCCAGCCTCTCTCCCACACAGGGCATTCTGTTCCCAAGGCCCCAGGCCAAGGTCCAGAGGCAGCACCTCGGGTACTGCGGCCACCCTCTCGCTTGGGGGTCGCAACGGGCCAAGGGGTACACCTGGTGGTACAGAACTTCTTCTCAATTCCTGGTGGGCTGGGAATGAGGTAGAAAAATCTGGCACACAGGGAGGCCCCATATGCATTTTGGCTACTGTCATGGGTCACTTTGTCCATGGGACAGTGTGTCAGAGTGTCTTGTGCGTGAGCCCTCTTCTTTCTTCTCCATCCTTCTAGTGAGGTGGAGAGGGAGAGGCCGGGGCTGGGGACCTGCTGGCTCTAATTCTGTCCCTAAACACCTGTGGCTTCCCTGCTGGGGCCATGGAGGCCTGACACAATGCCCAGCCTTCTCTCCTCTCCCTTTGACTCTGGGCTTGCCCTCTGGGGGAAGTCCTAGAGCACTGGCAGTCCTGGGGCCTCTTGCTGAGGAGGGGACAGAGTCCAGGTTGCCTAGACATGTGCCACCTTCCTGATCTTATGCTTCTAGAACAGTCTCTGGCTTTGCGGGCAGGTTTCTGGGATATTCCCTTGTAGTGACCAACTGGTTGAAAACCAGTTCTATTCCAGGGCCTGTTGCCTTTCCATATTTCTGTCTTTGCTGGAGATGTATGGGAGATAGTGTCCCCACAGCACTCCCTGGGTGCATCTCAGTCCTCTTTCCAGCATAGAAGGGCCAGGTGCTCCAGATTCCGGGCCCCAAGAGAGAGCTGCTAGGAATCCACACCTTTGCATCTGCCTTCCGCCGTCCTAGTCTGGAAAACAGTTAAGTGGATGCACTCTTCTGTGGGCAAAGCTGCATTCAGGCTGGCTTTAATTCATTCTCTTTCTCTCTCCCTCTCCGGCTCCGTCTCTCCATCTTTGTCCCTTTCTATTTCTATCTCTGTAACTGGTCAGAGATTGAGTAAGCAGCAATGACAGGCACTAAGCTCCCTCTCACTGGAGGTGTTCAAGGGTAGGGCAGACGGGCATTTGGGAGACGGGCATGGAGGTGGATTCCGTCAGGCTGTGGTGCAGGATAAACTGTGAAGCTCGTCTGAATGGTTATGGAGGAGGGGGAGGATTCCTGCTTCCTTGCCCTCCCGTGTTGACCGCCTGCCACTCCGAATTTTAGCCCTCTTTCCTCCCACTAGCTGGGTGTTACCAGAGCGGTGGGCAGGGGCATTGTTAGGTCACGAGGCTGCAGTACAAGGGGGCAGGCGGGCAGACAGCTCCCCAGAGACATCACCTCGGTCACTGTGGTAACTTTAAAAATAAGTGGCCTCAGAGGGCCCTGTGGCCCTTTCTTCTCTGCTCTGATGCATGCCGTTGTTCCTGCTGACGTGGAACTGGGGCAGGCTGGTGACTCAGCCCAGTCCCCACACTGCAGCAGTGGCGAGCAGCCTTCAGCCTCCCTGCCCATGAAGCAGGGTGCCTGCTGGAGAATGGTGGCAAGGAGGCTGGGACACTGAAGGCCCCTGGGGACAGCTGTCCTTGCAGGTAGTGGCTTAGACAAGTGTCCTGGCAGCCCTGGATAAAGAGTCTTCAGGCTGGCACAGTTGCTTGCTGCTGTGAGGCTGGGCTGATACCAGGCTGGCCACTCCTGAGAAGCCCCTGTGTGACCTTGTAGAGTCACCAGAAGGGCCAGTGGGAGTCATCCATAGGCCCGGGTGTGTGGGTGCTGTGTGTCCCCCCATCGATCTTTATACATCCAGCCTCAGGTGGCTGCTGGGAAGCTGGAGGCTTCAGCCCATTTCAAAGCCCTGTTTTGGAGGCCAGAGGAGAAACACAGGGTTGTGGGACCATGGAAAGCTGGGATAATCAGGAATAAAATGAGTCATCAAAAGGAGCATATGCGGCTGACAACTCACCAAGCTTGTGGTGGTGGTGGGGGGGACAGACTCCTAAATGTGCTGATCTAAAGCCCATTGGACGTGCCAGAGCCAGGGCCACAAGCCAGGGAGTTTAAAGCTGCACTGTGTGCTGGGTGGAGGAAAGCAAGCATGGAAGCAAGCAGGAGGTTTGCAGAAACTCTGCTGGGGGGGGGGGGGGGCAAGAACCAGTTGTTAAATTTGGAGGCATTTTGTGAGCCAGTTGTTAAACACAGCTGTTATTACATTTTTAATGATATATTGTGTAATATATATACTTTGCATTTTATAAACGATATATTTAAAATTATATATAAATTATTTTTAGGTCAAATTATAGAATTACCACATGATTCCACTTCCAGGTAAATACCCAAAAGAATGAGGAGTAGAGATCCAAAGAGACATGTGCACAACCGAGTTCTCGGCAGCACGAGTCACAGCGGCCAAAAGGAGGGAGGGAGTCCTGACACCTGCTAACACAGGGGAACCTTGAGACATACACTCGGCACAAAGGACAAATTTTACATGATTCCATTTATAGACAGTTCCTAAAGGAGTCAAATTCATAGAGACAGAAAGTAGACCAGAGGTTGCCAAGGTATAAGGGGGAGGGGTGGGAGGAGGGGATATTAGTGTTTAGTGGGAACAGAGTTCCAGTTGGGGAGGATGAACAAGTTCTGGAGATGGATGGTGCTGACGGTTGCACGACAATGTCAATGTGCTTAATGCCACTTGACACACTTACAAATGGCTAGAGTGGTAAATATTATTATATTTTTACCACCATTGAGAAATGCATCGCTCTGTTAGAAAAATTATATATTAGTTTTATAAGATAAATTCAATAACTTAAAAGTACTTGTATTAGAAACAAAGGTGACAAGTACACAACATTCCCACTTGCTCAGCATGTTGCTACACCTTTCATCTCTGCTGTGAGTCTCTTCCCTCTGGTGCATCTGTCCGTGGCTCCTGCACAACCCTTCCCAGCTCCACCTTCAAGGTTGTCACATTGGTCGTGATGTTGGCCAAAGGTATTTGCACCACAGGAAAGGCAGGTGCTGCAAATAAGGTGTTGTTTGTAGCCTCCAGAGTGTAGCTGAGCACTGGAGGAGGGGCCCGAACGGGAGTGGGCATTGCAGAAGTACACTACTCTGTATGTGTGTTGGAAGCAGAAACTTACTGATGGCTTGGATTGGGGGGAAAGGGAGACAGGGTGCAGGGTGATGCCTAGACATGTGGTTGGAGTACCTGAGTGGATGGCAGTGCCATTTACGGAGATGGAGGGCTGAGGGAGCTCTGGAGTTGGGGGAGGCCTGGTTGCTGATGGCTCCAAGGCTCTGGAGCTCAGGGAGGCCCTACTGTGTGCCAGGCCCAGGCAGAACTGAGCCTGTATGGCCCCTGCTCTGGGGGAGCCCTGGTCTGTGAGAAAACAGATGATACACTTAATGGGGTGTTCTGTCCAAAAGGCCAGAGTGTCTGGGCAAACAGCCACATCCTCCCTCTGCTCCCCAAGCAACACAGAGCTGGGGTCATGGACACTGATGGGCGCCAAGCGCTGTTTCCGCCCACCGTTTCCTCCCTCTCCCTCTTTTTCCCATGCTTGGCCAGCCTCACCCCACCCGGGCTTGACCTGCGGTTTCTCATCAGGCCTGCTCCTTCCCATTTCCAGAAAGGCTGGAACTGGACTTCATGCTATACCCTTTTTTTTGCCCATCCCTGGCCTACAGCTTTTCTTATTTAAACTGCTGCCTGAGTGCCCCACCCCCCAAATTCCCTCAGGACTGCCACTTGTGGGACAGCCTAGGACAGGGTCTGTGGAGTATTAGACATCTTTGGGAGATGCAGCTTTGACCTAATGAAATGACTCAGATGGGACTTTGGGGTCTGTATTAGTGTCCTGGGGTTGCTGTAACAAAGGGCTGTAAACCCAGAGGCTACACACAACAGACACGGACTCTCCCAGTTCTGGAGGCTGGAAGCCCCGAATCAGGGTGTAGACAGGGCCCTGCTCCCTCAGAAGGCTTGAGGGAAGTTCCTTCTGCCTTTTCCAGTTTCTGGGTCCCAAGTGTTTCTTGGCTTATGGATACATCACTTGCAATCCCTGCGTCTGACTTCACATGGCCTCTTCTCTGCAGTTCTCTGTCTCTCCTGCTCAGTCTCAGGACACTCATGTCCTTGGGTTTAGGGCCCACACAAATCCGGGATAACCTTATCTGGGGATCCTCATCTTACATCTTCCAAGATACTTATACCAAATCAGGCTGCATTATGAGGTTCATGGGGACTTATCTTTTTGGGGGTCATCATTCAGTCCACAACAAGTCTCATGGTGGACCTGTGAGGTAGGCAGTGCCCCTCTGATCACCCCTATCTCTGGGACCAGGCCTACTCCTGTGGCCTTGGTACAGGGCATCCTCCTGGAAGGCAGAGGCCTTCCAGTTTTCTTTTTCTTTCTTTCTTTATTTTTTTGGCCAAATTTAAGCTCATTTTTCTCTTTCTGCTACTGCTGCTGCTGCTCATTTTATCTGCCACTGGCCCCTGCCAGGATCATGCATTCAGCACCCTGGCTGCCTGTACCCAGGAAAGGGGGTTGGGGGGCTCTTGCCACTCCCCCAGAGATCAGGCCTTATTAAGGCCCTGGAGCCCCAGATTGGACACAGCCATGAGGAGTGATCAAAGGCTGGGGGATGATTAAAGGGTTGGGGTTGGGTGATCTAAGCTGAGAGAGAGACCAAGGAGCAACCGGCTTGTCTTCCAGCTTGGAAAAGGTAATTATTACTTGAAGGATGGTGCCCAGCTGTTTCCCATCTCCTCTGAGGACAGGGGAAGAAAGAGGAAATAAGTGATGTACAATTAGAGCAGTTGGTTAGATACAAGGATGAACTTTCTGGCCGGGAGCGTGGCTAAGCGCTGGGTTGGGTTTCCTGGGGGAGTGTAGAAAATCTTACTTGGAGGTGTCCAGCCTGGTGACAGTAGTCTCAGTGGTTAAAGTGATAGGGGCTGGAGGCAGGGGGATAGACTGGACAGGATCTTGAGCAGTCGTGCCAGCATGGGGCGCTTTCTGGTCTGGTAGGTTGACTCCCTCCTGTCATTGTCCTTTGGGTTCTCATAGGGGAGCATTTTGGTGAGGTGTGCACCCTGGCTGGGCTCCCCAAGGAGATAAGCCTAAGTATATTTAGCTCCACTGTGAATGGAAATGAATAAACTGACCCTATGCTAATCTAGTAGAGCCTGTCCAAGCTCTGTAGGAGAACAATCTCACAAGCGTGTCTACATTCACCAGGTGTTTTTTATGAAAATACTGGAGAATAATGCTGTGGCCCCGGCTTGATGCCACCTAGGACACCCCACATCTTCCTAGGTAGCTGTGTTGTTAGGCTGTTTCTTAGGGGCAGGGGATCACCAAACTCCCAAATACAGGCAGACAGGTGTCTCAGAGGGTTAGACCAGCAAGCTGGTGTGCAATACACACCAAGGGCCTACTAATGACAGTGCAGACTCCATTTCTGAAACCCGGGATCCCAGGCAGACGAGGGTGTGTACGCATCTGAAATGTCTGTGGTTTTTCAGTTCCATGTCCACAAACTCACTTGGTTGAAAATAGTTCAAAATATCCAAAGCATGAGGATATTTTGAGGGAGTGGCTGCTTTCCTTAAAAAGGAAGGACTGAATTTTATCTACTGAAAGAAGCCCACCAAACTTAGCACATTCTCAGCCATAAGCCCCGAATAACCTGAGTGGCTGTCAGGCTTCAGCATCCACTGCACATCAGAATGGGGGTGGGAGACCAGAGCTGCGGTGGGGAGTGGCAGTGACCAACCTGGGAACTAGGAGGAGCTGTGGGGCACTCAGGTGCCACACTGAGAGGAGCTGTTGCAGAATTGCCCAACAGCCCCAAGGGTCTTATTCCATGCTGTGAATTCTCCCACTGCCCCCTGATTTTGGGCAGAGGCCTGGATCTAAGACAGTGAGGGGGAACCAGTAGGAGGGTCTAACAGGCTCAGCCAAGGGGTGGAAGAAATCGCCTGGCCGTGCCCCTCCCCTCCCCTCCGGAGTTGTCAGTGCCAGACCTGGATGGCACTTCTTGGGGACTTAATCCTGTTGCTTCTCAACTTCCAACCCATTCTTTTGACCCTAACCCCTAGGACTTGCCTGCCCGGTAGGTAGTAGGGTTTAATCATTGTTTGTTGAAGGAATGAAGCGTATAAGTTACTGCCCTGGAGTATATGAACCCCGACCGGGAGCAGGAGCCCTACCGGCAGCCTCCGTTTTCCCGATCCTTAACTCCTTCCTCCAGAACTATGAAATATTTTCCTACCCGGGGAACACCAGGTCTTTGCTCTGCCTACGAAAAGTCCCTTACCGTGGGGGATGGAGGGAGCACATGTCCCTTGCTGTTCTGACAGGGCTCCATCCCTGCCCCATGACCACGCTAGGCCAGAGCCTTCGGTCACCGATCCCAGAGGGTGTGGCAGCGACCCCCTAGTAGAAAGCTGGGGGTGGGGAGTCGCTGCAGGGGGGAGGTTTCCTCCTCCGGCCCACGTGACTCTTGCGCTTGTCCCTCGGCTCTTTGCCAACAGGCCGGGATCCTGCGAGCAGCCAGCCCAAGCGCTTAACCCTTGCAGGCGCAGAGCGCGGGAAAGCAGCGGCCGCCAACTTTGTTTGCTAGCGTAAATAAAACCTCCCGCAGAAGAATCCTGCGCCCCAGGGAAGGGGAATAATCTCCCCCCACCCCTAGGCACCGCACCCTCGCCGCCGCCCGGCCTCCATATCCGCCCACATCTGGCCGCAGTGGGGCGTCCGGGGGGGAGGGGGCCAGCCTTATCCATCGCCATCCCCTGGCGCAGGCCAGGCGGGGAGAAGGGGGGCACTCAGGTCGAGAGCCCAGGACTCGGCCTGTCCTGCGTTGGCAGCTCGCGCCTCAGCCCCCGGGTCCCAGCTTTGACAGGCGGTCAGAGCAGCCAGTGCGAGTCCGGGAGGCCGGGCCACGGTGCGGGAACCTGATCCGCCCAGAAGGAGGGGGCGGAACGGGGCGGGGGCGCCAGGAGCCGGAGGCCGGCGCCCGCCCGCCTCCCCCATTCATTCAGCTGAGCCTGGGGGCCGAGGGGCTCCGTGGCCACCTCTGCATCGAGGGAGCGAGGGCGCGGCGCCCCAGCCAGCGCGCAGGGCTCAGCTCGGCCAAGGCGCTTCCTTGTCGCCTCCCTCCGCGCGTGGCGTTGTCGGCGAATCACCATGTCCGACCCCGCGGTCAACGCGCAGCTGGACGGGATCATTTCAGACTTCGAAGGTGGGTGGGTGGGTGCCGGGAGGGCCGCGGGAGTACTCTGAGGCCCCTCTGACGAGACCCGTGCGCAGAGAGGGAGGCGGGACCCCCGATGGGGAGTCCTCCCGCCGCGCCCCCCCTGCCCCGCCCCGCGTCGCCTAAGTGGAGGACCCAGTGCGGGGACAGCTGCCGCCCGGGTTTCCTTCCTTTTATTGTTGTTTGTGTGCGCCAAGCGACGACAACCTCCTCGAGGGCTCCTGGGGCTTCCTCTAAACACCGAGCGTGCAGTTTCCAGTTTCCCTCTCGACTGTCGCTCAGTCCCCTCCCTCCGGCGCTCCGCGTTGGCCTTCGAAGGCCACTCGGCCCTGCGGCGGGTCGGCGGGTTGGGGGAGTTGGTTACCGGTCACCGGGCCGTGCGGGGGAAGGACAGGCCCCTCCCTCACACCAGTTTTGGCCACAGCTGAGCCGAATCCGCTCTGGGGAGGGCTGCTGAATAGACACGGCGAGGTCTTGGGAGGCGTCCCATCGTTCCCACCCAAGTCTGGGGACGTCCTCAATCGCCTCCCAGAGTTGGGCTGTGTAGGGAAGGGGGATGTGTGTGCATGCGGATAGGGAATGAATTTTGGTCTCCTCCCCCTTCAGGGGTTTACAAAGTATGGAGAGATTTAGAGGGGGCTTCTCCCTGTGAGTGCGGTCAGACATCCTGGCTTGGGGGTGTGGTGTGTGTGTGTGTGTGTGTGTGTGTGTGTGTGTGTGTGTGTGTGTGTGTGTGTTTGTGTGTGTGTGTGCGCGCGCGCGCGCGTGTTCTCGTGACTGTGGTTCTGCGTCCTGAGTCCTGGGGAGTAAATAAAGTGGTTGGAAGGGAAGCTCACACAATAGTTTTCAGCACTTGGGGCCGGATTTCTGAGGGGCGGGTCTGCCTCTGCTGGGACCTGCAGCCCCCGCCCCTCGGAGGGGCTCCCAGGCAGCTTTGGGCAGAGCCCTCTGGTGGGCTGTTGTGGGGGAGGCTGGACTGAAAGGAGTTACAGACGTCCAGGTGCCAGGCCAATCTGGGAGGTCCTCCACCCTTCATGAGCAAAAGCAGGGCTGGGATCTGGGTGTCCAGAGGCTAACTCAGCTGCTCATATGGCCCACCTGGGTTCAGCCCCGTTTGCAAGGGCATGTGTGGGAACAGAGCCTGGCTGGACCCAAACAGAGCCTGGCCGCTGTGATTCTGGGCTGGGCCTGCACTGGCCTGATCAGGGGAGTGAAAAGACAGGAGGACTGTTGGTCCTGTGGCCTGCACATTCTGTGCAGAGGATGAGTGTACCGCGGGCTAGCTCAGCAGTGGGAACGCTTCAGACTCCAGCACTGGGTACTGAACAAGGGAGTTCAGGATCTGCAGAGCTGCGATGGCTTATATTGGCCATCTGGAACCCTGGGGCACATGCTCATTCTGCGAGTGCCCCGTGTCTGTGTTGCCTTCTGCCTGCCCCAGTTGTCCCTCCACAGCTGCTGCTCTGCTGCTCCTCAGTGGCCTTTTCATCTCCCAAATGTCCAGGGGCGAGAATTAGCCCATCTGGAGAGGCTGCCCCCTTCAGGTCTGCAGTGTGTGTGCTGTCCTTGTGGCCAGAGGAATAGGTCAGCTTGCAGTCCCTGACCCAAAGCATAGTGCTGGCTGAAGGATTTCTGAATAAGAATGGGCTTTCATGGAGGCCCTGAGGCAGGCTTTGGCTGGTGTGATCCTGCAGCTGTCACAGTTTGTGCCAGTAGGTTGTTGGTGCCTTTGCCTTGGGGTCCATTCTCACCCAGCCTGTCAGCATCCATTTGAAGATGCTGATGGCCTCTGCGGCTGCCTCCCAGGAGGCTTCTTGACCCTCTAATTTAGCTGGAGACAATGGCCTCATTGAGATGATCCTAGGGCAACAGTTGGCAGCCCTGTGACTCCAGGAGGAGATTTATAACTGTTAGGGAGCTGGGCCTCAGACCCTCTCGTTCCCTTGTGTGCATCAGTTTGTGTGTGCCCCAAAAAGTTCAAAATGCTCTGAGGATGGAGATTCAGGCATTAGAACCCCCACAACCCCGCTTCCTAAATGAAGTGTGCCTGAGTGTTAAGTGTGAGTGTGCCAGCTCAGGTACCAGAAAGGCAGCCTTCCTAAGTGCCCCAGGAACTTGGAGTAAGCTGGGGGTTGGGGACTGACAGCCTTGAATGGAAGGACATGGAGAAGGAGAAGAGAGTATGACCCAGCGCAACAATGGGTGACACAGGGCAGGGCAAGGTCACTGCTGGCTAACCAGAGAAGTCCTTATGGAGGAGGTGGACCTTGAGTGAAAGTTGGGAATTTGATTGCAGGAGTTAGGGGGAGAGCATTCTGGTCAGTGTGAGCAGGGGAGGCAGGAATGAGCTGGTCCTTTAGGAGGATGGGACATAAGGAAGGGCCAACTTGTGGCTGCGGAGGGCCAGGCTTCCCCGTTTGGAGCTTGAGCCATTCTGGGGTGGCAGTTGGAGTAACTGAGATTCATCCAAAGGAGCGTAGGTCTGTTTCTGGGGGTCTGGCCTTAGGTCTTGGCCATGGCCGCCTGCATGGTATCTATTTTTGCAAGGTAGGGCGTGAGGGGCAAGGAGGAAGCCGCCAACGCCTCTGCAGCTGCATGACTGACAGCCGAGACCAGAGGACCTGCTCCTTCAGGGTGATTGCTGAAGGATGGAGGCCTCCAGGGCTACTATCAAAGCAGGGCAAGTTCTGAGCCACAGTGCCACCAGGGCAGGGCAAGTTCTGAGCCACAGTGCCACCAGGGCTGGATTGCTGAGCTGACTGGAATCCTGCCATGAGGCCAAAAGGTGCTTCAGGGACATTTGGAGGTAGTGGTGGTATCCAGGCCAGAGTAGCATGCGCTGCAGGGCAGCCAGAAGCTACCTGGGATGGGGTGTGGGGTGGATGTGTGAGGGGCAGAGAGGAAGCATTCTGGGCACATCAGCCCTCTGCTCTGTGGAGTACCCATCTCTTTATCATCTGTTTCCTCGCCTGTTCCCTCCTCAACCCTTGAAGACCCAAGCTGTCGTAGTTCCTGAAGGTAAGATCGTCACATTACCAAGGTAGCACAGGGAGTGAGCCTGTCTTCTATCTTGGACGTGTCTGTCAGGTTCAGGTACCCCTGGCACTGACCTCCTGCACTCGCCTTGTGTTCCCTTCACCTGTGATCTCGGCTCTGTGGCAGACCTCCCATGTAGGGGCAAAGAGAGTACTTTGTATTTCGCTGACGTGATTTTTAAAGTCTCATTTCCCACTTTTCCTGGTACAAATGGGCCTAGAGGTGGCCTTGGCACCCGTCCCTGCCTGGGGTTACAGGGTGGCGGGAGGCTGATCCCTTTCCCTATCTCATTCCGGGTTGGTGGAGACACTGGCTGTTGGATGGTGTGTTCTTCAGTGAAAGCAGGCTGAGTCCATTATCTCACAGCTCGGGTCTTTGTGTAACAAAAGCCTTTCTGACCTCCAGCTGTTGGCCCACTTTCTTCACACTTGCTGTAACCAGACTTGCACGCAGAGAAAGAATTGGAAAAGTCCTTGATGTTTTTAGAAACCAGACCAGGCACTCTGGTCCCAGAGCCATGCTCTTGCCTAGAGGATGCCTGCCCTTCTAAACCCTCAGGTGTCTCCTCACAGGACCCTCTATGTGGGCTCCCACCCAGGACCAGAGCTGGGGGCAGCCAGAGGGCCTCCTGGGAGGGGCATGTACGTTTGGCTGCTTGTCTGGGAGCCTAGACACCTCCAGGACACTGCACTCAGAGGCTTTCTTGTGGGTCCAGCAGCACCTGAAGCATTGGCCTGGTTGCTTGCTGCCCAGAACATGGGACCAGGCACAGCCACCATCCAGGTCATGAGGAGCAGGTGGACGCCTGGGTAGCAGAAGCATTTCTGTAATCGGCTTCACAGCTGGGCTGAGGGTCAGACCTGGGCGGGGGAAGTGGAGGCAGGCACAGGACACCCCGCTCTGGGGAGCGTCTGTCAGGAAAGGCTTAGGAGGGCAAGCTTACACTGCCATTTGAGGCTGTCTGGGTAAGTGCTTGGGCCTATACGCCTTGGTTTCTCCTCTGTTGTTAGGCTATAAGCACCTCTGTCTGAGGTTTGTTCAGCACTGAGCCTAGGTCCTCTCAGGGAGTGTGGTGGGAGCTGTTGGGCCGGAGCTGGGGCGGGGCAGGTACTTGCAAGGACAGGTGGGTGTGGGTCCCTGAATGTCAGGATCAGGGGACGGAAAGTGTTCAAAAGCCCAGGCGAAGGCCTGTCTGAGTCCCCTGGGGGATGTGGGTGGACGGCATGGTCAGCACTGTGGGTTCAATGTGTCCATGAAGCCTGCCTGCCTGGGGGTCCTGCGTCCAGCAGATACTCAGGCTCCTGGCCAAGCTGTGGTGGTGCCATGATTCTCTCACTGTCACCGAGGAGGCTGGGGTCCTGTGGGCTGCAAGGTTCCTTCTTTGGGGAGATTGGCCTGGTTTCACCTACCACCCCCTGCACCCCAGAGCATCACAGATGGGTGGGAGACATGCCTGTTGCAGGGCCACATGCGGACAGTGACATGGGCAATTGCTGGACGACTTCACCGAGAAGACAAGTGTGGGGTCAGGCCCTCAGCCTTCCTGAAAGGTGGTGATGTCCGGGAGGGGCATCGTCCTTATATAGCAGCCCTTTGTGAATCCTGATTGTGTGGGTACTGAACCTGGTTCCCAGCTAGGAGAGCTATCCCATCTCTGGCCAGTGGGGAGAGCCATGTGTCTCTTGCTTGCCACAGGGGCCAGTTGAGCTCTATATGCCTTGCCCTTGGGGTATGGGGAGCCTGGGCACAAGGAGGGTGCCTCAGGGGCCTCTGTGACTGGAAGAACAAACCTACCTGAGTCTGAGCCCCTAGGTCAGCAGCAGGCACAATGCTGGCACATGGTGGGCACTTGCTTAGACTCCATTTGTTGAGGAGGCTGTCCTGCTGGTCAGGACCAGTGACATGGTGGCCCATTCATGATGGGACATCATCAAGGGGAATGCGAATGTGTGGAGGGATGGCCTGCTTGCCCTGTAGGAGTAAGGGGCCTCTCTGCCTGGGCACTGCAGCCTCAGCTCCCTGCTGGGAGTGCTGTAGACTTCCTGTCCTAGTGCTAGCTGAGCAGAACGGGGTCCCTCCTCCCCTGAGCGTCAGGGGAGGTCATAGGTAGAGGTCAAGCCCCTCTCCCACTTGGTTCACTAGCTGAATGCCCTGGGGATGAGCTGGGCTGCTGCTTGGAGAGGCTCCTGGGGGACAGGAGCAAGGGCTGCAGTGAGGACCTGGGGGCCAGGCTCAGGGGATCCATGTCAGCCTCCAAGCCCAGGAAGGAGCCCGTCTTGCTACCAGGCCCGACTGGGAGTTCCCCTCTGGGTTTGGAGAGCCCCATGGGCAGGGCTGTGCGTTTGCCCACTGTCCTGTGACCGTAACAGTGGGCTGCGTGCAGTAGACACGCGAAGACCTGGTAGTATGTGCAGAATGGTGGGCTGGGAGGGGGGCTCTGGCAACCAGGGGGCTCTGAGCATCAAAGGCAGAGGCCCCAGGAAATGAATTTTTTTTTGATTCATCCCAGAAACCCAGCCAGAAAATGAGTACCTATGCTTTGTCTTGACAAAGCCACTGACGAAAAATGGTCAAACAGTGGCTCTTTTTCCAAAGCCCTGTTGGTTTTTTCCCAAATTTGGAGGCTCTCTGAGTTGCTTCTGAGACCAAACAGTCAGAACTCTCTGGAACACAGTCCCAGAAGCCTGAGGATTTGTAATCTCTGTGGCCAAGTGGATCTGGCACTTGGCCCCTAGACACCCCTGGCGCATGGGCATTTCTGGGCTTAGGCTGTTTAATTTGGTCTGGACAGAGCGTGGAGACTCTTTCAGCCTGGACCAGGAGATGGTCCAGAAACTTCAAGTTTGTTGTCATTTTTTAAGTGCTGCTTTGTCCAGAGATTCGGGGGAGGGACAAGAGGAGGGCCTTGACTCAGAGGATATACACAAGGAGCGCCCCCCCTCCACCACCAGCACTGTCCCTAGAGCCAGGCCCGCAGGGGAGGCAGGAGCCTGGGTTAGGTCCTGGCCTGCCTCTTTCTTCCTTGTGTTTGTCCCCATCCACCCTCTTTTCTGTGACCCTGAGTCTCTTAACAGCCCCTGCTAGGAGGCGGAGTCCTCTATTGTCCCCCCCCTTCCCACCTCCCCTGTCTCTGGGTAGTTGGGGAAGCTGATGTCAGGCCCAGTAGCAAAATGTTATACCCTCCCCACACATGGCTCAGAGCTTCCTGTGTCCATGCCCCCAGCTCTGGGACACCCTGCCTTCAGGTACCTTGGAATAGCATCCTGGAAGCCAGGTGAGATGCAGGAGGGCAGGCAGGCCAGATGTCTCCCCTCCCCCACTCCCTTCTGTTCCTCTATGACTGTCATGTCAGGGGACCATCTGACTCGAGGTGCCAGACAGTTGTTCCCTGGGTACAAATGGGGCAAGGGTACCCCCAGGGCCTCGGGCCAGGTCTTGCAGGGGATGGGGTGGGAGTGGGGAGTTAGGTCTGTCTTGTGGCCTGGATCTTATTTAGACTGAGTGGGGAATTCCTGGGGCTGGCTTTCCCCTCTCCCCTCCATCAGGCTGCCGGCTTCCTCACTCTCCAAGGAGGGTCGGCACTCCGTTCTTGGCAGTTGGTGTCAAGTCTTGTCTGATGATTCTGTGTCTGGTTTCCTACCCCCAAACCCACAGCCTTTCCCTGCCCTTCGAGACACCCTGGGTATGATGACTGTCTTTGCTGCTGGGCTTCCCGCTGTCCTCTGGGGCAGGGCCTGGGGGTCCGAGCACCTCCTGGTGGATGGCTACAGCTAAGGGTCCTCCTGGGAGTGAGGAGGGGAGCTGACTGACCTCCCCCTCTCTGCCTGTAGGAGGTTAACGGATGGACCCGGCTCATCTTTCTTTTTGGTGGGAAGAGAGACAGCTCCCCGGCAAAGTGAGCCTGGCTTAGACCCAGGCCTCTGCTGTCCCCTCCCCCAGGCACTGACCGGGCGCTGGAGATGTTTGTGGTGTGACCATCCGCAGCCAGCAGCCTGGTGGAGTCCCTTGGCCTCCCAGGCAGGAGGTCTCATCCTGTGCCTGCTGACCCTGCCCTTGGTGCTGGGCGCTGGCTGCGAGAAGGGCTAGTCCTCTGGGGAGTGAGGAGGAGGTAGCAAGAGGAGCTGTCCTGTTGTCGTGTCCACCCCCCCATTCACAGGGGTGGGTAGTTTCCCTGAGAGGCCAGGCCCATGTCCCCATGTCCCCTGGGGGTTGATACTATCTCCAGGAAAAGATACAAGTTCTGGCTTTAGACCAAACCGGACTTCTCTGCTGTCCCGGCCTCCTGTCCCCCATTACAAGTTAGGGGAAGGCATGCTCCATGAAGGAGCTGGTTTGGGTTTTTCCCTTTCAGTTCCAGTACTGGAACCCAGCTGTACTCTGGTGGGCTAGGAGAAAGGGGAGGGGAGAAGGAAGAGGAGGACCAGGAGGAGGACCAGGAGGAGGATTGCTGGGTGGGGGAGTCAGTTGGTTCACTCATTTGTTTATTCAGCATCTCTCTGTGGGCGCCAGCCAAGGGCCAGCTCTGCTCTCAGTTCTGGGGGTCCAGGCATGAGCCCAGGAGTGGGTGGGTTGCTCAGGGCTTCCTGGTGGAAGGAGCACCTAAGCAGAGTCCTAGCAGGAGTTTTGCAGGCAGTGTTCAGGCTGGTGATGCTGCTGGGTTCTCTTTCAGGTTCCTCCTACTTGTACTTGGTTTGGGAGGCCCAGCTGTGCCTGCACCTGGCACAGGTGCCCTGGGCACTGAGCGGCACCGAGATGGGAGGTGGGGGGAGAGGGCTGTGCTTGCAAGCCTAGGTAGGGGCCTGAAGATGATCTAGGCTCCCTCTTGCCTCCTGGGAGGGACTTGGGTCGTGAGTAGCCCAGGTGGGAGAGAGGGGCCATGTGTTAATTTAGCAAGGGAGTGGCAGGCTTGCTTTAACCCCGGCCTCTTATCAGCAAACCTCAGAAAGAGCTGCTTTGCTTTTTCTGCTGAACTACAAAAGAAACCCTTGACAGGCCTAGGTCCCCTTGGGGATGAGATGGCTAAGATCATTCATTTGCACTTTCGCAGGCCCCCTGCAGGGAGGAGGTGGCAGGTGGAGCTGTGCCCCCCCCTCCTGGGTGGCTGCCCCCCCCCAAGTCCTGATCCAGAAAACAGCGGGTAGCTCTGGTGAGGCTAGGCTGGTGTGTGTGTGAGGGGGTGCTCAAATATTTACATATCTCCTAATATTTAAATGATAAAGCCTGGCTCTTGCAAACAGCTGTCAGGCTCAGCCCCCCCCCCCCCCCCCCCCGCATTCTTTTTCTCTGACCCAAGTCCAGACAGACCCCTTCACTCACAAGCTCTTTCTCTGACCAAGCTGGTTCTTATTATTTTTTCATAACCATCTCATTTATTGAGCACTTACTGTATGCCATGCACTGGGTGGGTACTTTGTCCTTGGAGCCCAGCAAGGTAGCCAGCCATGCTGCTAGGCTCACCCAGGTCCTCCTGACCCCATACCTGCATCATCCCTCCCTCCCTACTGCTGAAACCCCTCCCCTGTGGCCCTCCCTGCTGCCTCCGTACAGTACACGGGTTGACTCTGTCTGGCTGTGATGGAAGTCTGTCTCCTTGTCAGTGGTGGGTGAGGACAGCTGGCAGTCCAGAGCCGGGGTCTGGGGCGGGGGCTGCCTCTGTTCCAATCCCAGCACGTTTGCAAAACAGAAACAACGGTGCCCAGCTTGCAGGGTGGCTGGAGGCTTGGGGGAGGCAGGGTGTGTCCAGAGCTGCTCTCTGCTTTTAGAGTCAGCTTTGAGGAGCCCTGGTGGGAGTGGGCGGCAGAGTGGAGCAAAGGTTTAGCACACTGGCTCAGATCCGGTTTCACCCTTGCCCACACTGTGACTTTGGGTGAGTCATTAGCCTCTCTGCCTTGGCTTCCCACCTGTTCGATGGTGAGAGAGTAAAATCACTCTTTTTAGGCGGTCATGACAATTGAATGAACTGATGTAATAAAAGCCCTCAGGGTAGGCCCCGGCCTGTGTATATTACTCACTGCATGGTGACTAGTAAAAATTCAGTGAAATTTTTTAGATTAGTAGGGTGTGCCAGGAGGCATCCGAGGCCCCTAGTGGGCCTCCTTGGGCTGCTCTACCAACACCGTAGACTGAGGGGCTAGAATCAGGGGTCCCCAAACTTTTTACACAGGGGGCCAGTTCACTGTCCCTCAGACCGTTGGAGGGCCGCCACATTCAGTGGTCCTCTCACTGACCACCAATGAAAGAGGTGCCCCTTCCGGAAGTGCGGCGGGGGGCCGGATAAATGGCCTTTGGGGGCCGTACGTGGCCCGCGGGCCGTAGTTTGGGGACGCCTGGAGAAGTCCAAGATCAAGTTGCTGGCACATTGGTGTTTAGTTAGGGCTTTCTCCCTGTTTCTCTGTCTCCTTACCAGGCAAACGAGGTCTCTTCCTTTTTTTTTTTTCCACTTTTTAAAAAATTTTTATTTATTCATTTTTAGAGATAGAAGAGAGAGAGAGACAGAGAGAAAGGGGGAGGAGCAGGAAGCATCAACTCCCATATGTGCCTTGACCAGGCAAGCCCAGGGTTTTAAACCTGGGCATTCCTGACCTTAGCATTCCAAGTCGATGCTCTATCCACTGCGCCACCACAGGTCTGGTGGGGGTCTCTTTCTTAACACACTAAACCGTTCATGGGAGCTCCACCCTCAGGTCCTAATCACCTATCACAGACCCCACCTCCTGATACTGTCACCTGAGGGGTTAGGATTCAGCGGACCAGACATTCCATCCACCCAGGGGCAGACAAGAGCAAGCCTTGCCTCTGCCCTCAGGAGGACGGCAGTCTTTGGGGAGGAGTGCGGTCACTGCCTTAGGGAGGAGCAGGGAGAGGCCAGTGGAGGTGGGAGGCTGGCTGGGTTCCTGGGTGCCAGCACCATGCCTCTCTCCCGACGTGTTTCCTGGGGCAGGCGAACTCGGCCGTGTTTTCTTGTGGAGGCCCGGCCTCTTGGACCTTCTCTGCCTAAGGCAGGGGTCGGGAACCTTTTTGGCTGAGAGAACCATGAACGCCACATATTTTAAAATGTAATTCCGTGAGAGCCATACAACATACCGCATTATCCAATAAAAAATTGGTGTTGCCACGGAGGACAGCTGTGATTGGCTCCAGCCACCGCAACTATGAACATGAGCAGTAGGAAATGAATGGAGTATAATACATGAGAATGTTTTATATTTTTAACGTTTTTTTTTTTTTTTTTTTTAAAGATTTGTCTGCGAGCCAGATGTGGCTTGTGGGCCATGTGACCAATACCCTCCCCCCCCCCCCCCCGTCACATGGTTTTTCTCTTCCTAGCATTGTCCAGTGTGTCCTTTGACTGTGTGACGGACCTGGCAGCTAAGTGGCAGTGGCTGAGGCAGGACACTGACTTTGGGTAACTGCAGAATGTGAAGGCGGGTGGGCTGCTGAGCTAGTGGCCCCAAGGTCCCTGGCCAGGGCCACCCTGGCAGTGTCCATACTTAGGATTTTCTTCTTAAAGGATTCTTAGGAGCGAGTGCATGTGGGGACAATAGTTGTGAGCCCACGAGAGGACAGAGGTTCTCACCGCTGCCCCTCAGACACAACCTGGGGTGCCAGGCCCACCTGGCTTTCCCGAACCAGAACCTCCGAGAGGCGGGGCCAGCAGTCCACTCTTTACCAAGCTCCAGAAATGATTCTCATCAGCAGTCAGAGCTGAGGATGATCCGGAACCAGAACTCTAGAGCCATAGGGAATTTAGGACCGAGTGCAAGGGTATGCAGATATTGGAACTGCAGATGCCACATGGCGAGAAGTGCACACCAGTGACACTGCTGGAGCTGGTGTTTAATAATACACGTTTGCCGAAATACTGATGGTGATCTGGGTGTTGGGTTCAGAGATGTTTTTCCCACTGCTTTTTCTATGTTTTGCAGATTTTTCTCCATTGCACATAAGTTGCTTTTATAGTCAGGAGAAGAGCAGTAGGTAATTATTTTTAAAAGTTCATTGTCAAAAAGAAAGACAGTGCAGTCAACCCAGCCTCCTGGTTGGGGCTCCTGGGCCCCTGCCGGCTTTCCCAGCACCGGCTGGGTGCTGAGAGGCCAGGGCCACTGGGAACCCGGTCTGTAAGCACTGCTAGCGGCTGCATTTTTGGCCACAGCAGAATGTGACTGGAGCCAAGGTCCCTGAGCCCTGCTTGGGAGGGGAGATGGGCTGGCCCCCCCTGTCTACCCCTGGTCAGGCCCCTGCAGTTTGGCTGAGTGTTGAAATTGCTGCACCTTATTGTTTCAGGACCAATGAGAGAAACTTGGGGCTGGTAGCAGACCTCAGAATAGCCCTTATGGGGGTCACACTGTGTCTGAGGTGGAAGGGACTTTCAGTCCACCCTTCCTGGACTTCACTGAGAAGCTGAGGCTGGAGAGGTCATGTGCCTGGCTCGGGTGGGGCGTAGATGGTGACAAGTACCATCGGGCTTGTGACAGCTCTGTGCATTGCCCCAGCCTCCCCCAGCAGAGCTTCCCCAACTTGAGCAGCTATGTGGAGGACGCCTTGGTGAAAAGTCTCCATTTTTAGCTAAGAAAAGAATGACTTGCCTGTAGCTTCATTTCCTGCGGGCTCTCTCTCTCTCCTGTCTTCGACACTTCCCACAGTGGGGCTTTCAGGATGGGTGGGAGGGTGAGGATTTGGGCCCCTCCCTGCCTTGTGTCCCTTGTAGCTGGTGGCTGGAAAGGGTCTTGCTGCCTCGAGCTCCACAGGGTGGGAAAATGGGAGGTGGAGGTTGGCAGTCTGGGCCTGTGTGGCCAGCCAGCCGGCAGGCAGGCTAGTCAGAGGTTACAGGGCTGAGTTACAGGCTGGGCAGTGGGGTGGGGTGGGTCAAGTCTCCTTTCTGCTTGGAGCTCTGATGTGGAAGGCTTGAAGTTTGCTGTAAACAACCTAATTTTTTCTTCTCCCACTGGCCATAAATAGAATTGAGGGGTTGTCTATTTATGGGATACAGTCCTGGAGGGGGTAGGGTATCTGTCCACCTGCAACCAAGCGGACAGGTGGCTGAAGGGCCACACACTACCTGCCCCAGAGGCCTCTCCCCTCTAACAGCAGGGAAGATGCCTTACAGGGTCCTGTGTAAGTTTGGTCACCCTCTGAGGGTACTGGGGCATAGTGCCCACCCTGCCCAAAGGGGTCTGCTCTGTCAGGAGTTTTCCCCCCGAAACAGCACAGAGCACATGGAGGCTCAAAGAACAAACCTTAAAGGAGGAAAGAGTAAGTTGGTCGCTGCCTAGAACAGAACCAATGTGCATGGTCAGTTCAGGGGGTGTCAGGGCACGAGATATGAGGGGCTTTGGTGGGAGAGAGAAGACTTGGTCGGCAGGGAGTCGGAGTGAGTAGCTGGGTTTCCATGGCCACTGCAACCAAGTACCGCAACTGGGGTCCTTAAAACCCAGGTCTGGAGGCCAGAAGCCCAATGTCACGTTGTTGGCAGGGTCATTTACTGAGGGAGGCTCTGGGTGACACTCTCCCATGTCTCTCCCGCCATCGGGGGGCGGCCGACAATCCTTGGCTGGGACAGCACTCCAGTCTCTGAGTCTGTCTCCAGGTGGCCTTCTCCCTGTGTCATCCTCTTTTTCCTCTGAGGACACACCTTGGAGTTAGGACCCTCCCCAAACCCTGAATGATCTCCTCTCAAGAACCTTAATCACACCTGCAAAAACCCAATTTCCAGATGAGGTCACATTCACATGTCTGGGAATGGGGACATGGGCATATCTTTTTGGGGTCACTCTTCAATCCACTGCAGTGGCCCATCTTAGGGAGCAGAGTGTTTGAGGCTTGGGGTGAGTGGGATGATCACTGGGCGTGTGGGGGACATACCAGGTTTGGACGTCCCTCATGGCATGACCTGGAGTGACTGTTGGCCTCTCCGGGTTGTGTGTGGCCCCTCATCTGCATAATGATAGCACCGTCCCTCCCATCTCTGGTCCTCTAAGCCGGTGGTCCCCAACCTTTTTTGGGCCACGGACTGGTTTAATGTCAGAAAATATTTTCACAGACCGGCCTTTAGGGTGGGATGGATAAATGTATCACGTGACCGAGACAAGCGTCAAGAGTGAGTCTTAGACAGATGTAACAGAGGAAATCTGGTCATTTTAAAAAAATAAAACATCATTCAGACTTAAATATAAATAAAATGGAAATAGTGTAAGTTATTTATTCTTTCTCTGCAGACTGGTACCAAATGGCCCACGGACTGGTACTGGTCCGCGGCCCGGGGGTTGGGGACCCCTGCTCTAAGCCACTGCACTCGGGTTGAGTGGACCAGGTGGGCTACTTCCCCTGAGCCTGCCCACTGCTGCATCCCTGAGGGGCCAGGTTCTGATGTGGGCGCTGTCCCTGGGACTTTTTCTGAGTGAGTGAATGAGTGAGTGGGGCCCATCGTTGCTACGAGCAGGTTGCAGTCACCTCCTGTGCTGGAGCTTGGGAGGGGGTGGCATTGCTAGGCCCCCGTTTCTAGAACTTTACCTTCCCTCAGAGGCAGTGACCCTCCCTCGCACTTTGAATTGGCGCCCTTGTCCACTATGGTCTTGGCCCCCACATGGCTCTGGGCAGCTCCTTGGGCTGGAGTTCAGAGACCCCTGGAGTGTGGCTCTCAGAGTGGACCCAGTGAGCACCTCCAGCCAACTGCTGTGCCTGGCTTGATTGAGGTTTCCAGGGTCCTCTCGAGTCCTTAGGTGGGCATGTGGAATTTGCCAGGAGCTCGTTGTTTCTAGTGAGAGCCAAGCAAGGGCCCCTCCCCGGCTCTTTGGAACAGCTAGGCAGCCCCTCTGGTGGAGATGGTGCTGCTCTCTGGGACTCCTTCTGGAATCTCGGTGTTTAGCTTTGGCCTCCCCTGTGACAAACCCAGCTCCACCAAGCCTCTCGTGTCCTTTCGTGTCTTTTCAGACAGAGGCTGGGTCCACCAGACCCTCAGCGTCAGCAGAACCCATTAGTCCAGCGTAGTGTCTGCAGGGCTTTGTGATCCCTGAGGCTCTGCCCTCTTGTTCATCCTGGCTTGGCCAGTTTGGGGTCCTGCTGGTGCCAGCCCCCCACCCCCTACCACACCATTTCTCAGGAGGCCTGGGGTGCAGCTGGACCCCAGGAGGGTGCTGCTCTGACTGGGGCCCGACTGAGACCTGAACTCTGCTCTCCGGGGTCACCGTACCCTGTACTTAGGCCACAGCTCATACTGGCCTGGGCAGCGCCCCCCTGCTGTCCACAACGGAGAGAAACAGACAGAGCCACAGCACACAGAGCCCCATCTGTCTCTGGCTCCTTTGGCAGGTGGCATGATGAATGGAGGGTTCCACCTGGGCCAAGTGGCCCCTGGTGTTATGTGGTTTTTTTCGCATTTTTACAGTGCTTTTACTGTTTCCCCCAGTGGTCAGTGGGATAAAGGAGGAGGGAGTGGTGGCCCTGTCCCCTGCTCCCTGCCCCCTGCCCCCTGCCCCTGCCCCCAGGTGGATTGTGTGTGACTACCACTCTGTTCATGGCCGTGGGGCTGAGAGTGGAGCAGCTGACCACAGGCCTGGCTGGCACATCCCTGAGGGTCTCTGGTCCTGGTCTGCACCCAGCTCAAGGGCCCGGACAGGCCATGTACAGGAAGGCTTGTCTGCAGGGTCATTTTTATGAAAGGAGCAGTTTGATGGTTCTTGCTCTATGGTTGTGGGGGACAGGGTGCTGTCAGGGAGTAGCTGTCACAGGGCCTGATGATTTAAGGAGAGGTGTGTTTGGGGGCATGGTGGACAGTGGGAGGGGGGTGGAAAGGAGGCTTGGACGTAGGTGGGGACCTTGTAGTGGAGGGAGGGGCTCTGTAACATTTGAGACCCTTGGAGCTGGGCTTGCGGTTTTATTTTGAAGTCAGTCACCTCCCAGGGGCAGCCATTCATCAGGGAACCTCTGACTCAGGGAACCTCTGACCCACGGAGACCTGAAGGGTCATCTGTTCCCTGCTCTCGTCCAGCCGACTGTCCCTGGGCCGCCTCCTTGGCTCTCAGGGAGAGATCCTGGGCTACTCTCACTGCGTCTCGCCTTGGGCCCTGGCTCAGGAAGCCCTCCCCTTATCTAACCTGTATCTCTGTGCTCACTGTCTGCCCCGTTTCCCTCGTCTGGTTCTGTCCTCGCTGGAGGGAGCCAACAGTGGGTTTGTGGGGAACAACACAAGGTGGGTCCCAAACCCATTCTTCCAAGTGTGCTCATGTTCCCGTCACTTTAATTTAGTCAAGAAAGGGGGAAGTTCAGCATCTTCAGGTGACGTTTAAAGTCTGCCCGGGGCCCTGGCCGGTTGGCTCAGCGGTAGAGCGTAGGCCTGGCGTGCGGGGGACCCGGGTTCGATTCCCGGCCAGGGCACACAGGAGAAGCGCCCATCTGCTTCTCCACCCCTCCCCCTCTCCTTCCTCTCTGTCTCTCTCTTCCCCTCCCGCAGCCAAGGCTCCATTGGAGCAAAGATGGCCCGGGCACTGGGGTTGGCTCCTTGGCCTCTGCCCCAGGCGCTAGAGTGGCTCTGGTCGTGGCAGAGAGATGCCCCGGAGGGGCAGAGCATCGCCCCCAGTGGGCAGAGCGTCGCCCCTGGTGCGCGTGCCGGGTGGATCCCGGTCGGGCGCATGCGGGAGTCTGTCTGTCTCTCCCGTTTCCAGCTTCAGAAAAATACAAAAAACAACAACAAAAAAAACAAACAAAGTCTGCCTGGAATAATCCCAGCACCGCCAGACCAGAGGCTGGGGTTCCCTTTGCCTGTGAGGTTGCCCTCTGTGGGGCGGGGCTTTCCAAGAAGAGACCCAGATCCAGGAAGTGACTTCCTCCCAGTGTATGTTGAGGCCCTGGTGGTACTTTGTGTACAGACAGATTTCTTAAAGCAGAAGTTGCTCCGTCCCATGATGCCTGCAGGAGTCTCACCTGTGAGGCAGCTCCCTGACCCCTGGAGCCATCACCCAAGCCCCTTCTCTGGTGTGGAGGAAGCAAACACCAGGAGTTAACCTGTGGTTGCTAGAGTGACCAGATAACTTACTGTCCCAATTGACACACTCTTGGAAGTGAAAAGGGGTACCCTGAATAATGACTGTGGGACAACAAATGTGAGCTGGACTGCCTAGGTGGGCTGCATGCATGGGTCCCTTGTACCAGGCCGATGAAGGGGAAGCTCTGAGCCCAGGGGTGGCAAGCAGCAGGAAGGGACCCTGCGCCAGCTGTGAAGAGCCAGGGGGGACTGACATGGGGGACAGCGGGCAGGCTCCTGCCTGCTAGGCCTCGCCCATTCCAGGGCACCTGGGTCCCCCATCAGAGCTGCTGAATCACAGCAGGAAGTGGCTTCAGCATTCACAGAAAGCTGAGGAAATTGAGTGCAGAACTGCCCTCTGTTCTGTGTTCTGGTGGTGCACTGATTTTCTCTGGCTGAAGTAACAAAGTACTCTGCTGGGGGTCGGGGACAGAAGCAAATGAATCTCACAGTTCCAGGGACCATGCGTCCAAATCCGAGGGGTGGGCAGGACTGGCTCCTTCGGAAGGCTTTGAGGGAGGATCTGTCCTAGGCCCCTCCCCTGCTTCTGGTGGCCCCGGCCATACTTGGTGACCCGTGGCTGGTCAATGCATCACTCCAGTCACTGCTCCGACTCCAGTGGCTTTCTCGCCTGTGTATCTTCTCCTTTGGTGTCTCTCTGAGGACACTCTTCACTGGATTTAGGGCCCACCCTAATCAAGGACAATCTTCTCATTGCCAGGTCTTTGCCTTAATTACACCTGCAAAGACCCTTTTCCCAAATAAGGTCACTTTTTTTTTTTTTTTTACAGAGACAGAGAATGAGTCAGAGAGAGGGATAGACAGGGACAGACAGACAGGAACGGAGAGAGATGAGAAGCATCAATCATTAGTTTTTCATTGCACGTTGCAACACCTTAGTTGTTCATTGATTGCTTTCTCATATGTGCCTTGACCACGGGCCTTCAGCAGACCGAGTAGCCCCTTGCTGGAGCCAGCGAGCTTGGGTTCAAGCTGGTGAGCTTTTGCTCAAACCAGATGAGCCTGCGCTCAAGCTGGCGACCTCGGGGTCTTGAACCTGGGTCCTCCGTGTCCCAGTCCTATGCTCTATCCACTGTGCCACCACTTGGTCAGGCCCAAATAAGGTCACTTTCACGGGTTCCAGAATTAGAACTTAAACATACTATTTGAGGGGCCACTGTTTAACCAGTGTCCTGCAGACAGCATAGCCGATTCTGAAAGCTATGGTGCAGGAGTTGGGCATGGCCTCATGTCCGTTCTGGGCAGGCTGTATGGTGTGGCTAGGCTGGGAAGGGCAAGTGAGGCTGTGTCCTACTTGTCAGGTTACTAGAGAGCCTTTTCTAGGAAGAAAGTAACATCATGAATTTGGGGAATAAGACAGAATCTGAGATCCTGAAGGCCAGCTGTTGACTGCAGCTACTCTGGGCTCCCTGCCAAGGTCCTGTCTCGAATGGAGCGACCACAGATCACTGGCATGCCTATCCCGGCCTTTGCATCCTTTTTATACCTGACCTGTCTTTGGCAGGGAAAGGCTGCTGTACCCTGGAGGCTGTGCGGAGGGTCCCCCTTGGGAGAGTGGCACAGTCCCTCCTCCAGCCTGGGGAGGAGGGAAGGGGCCTTGTTTGTTCTCTTGGAATAAGCAAGCACTACATCTCACCCTCACATCACTAATCCCTACCCTGGAGGCCAGGGCCAGGGACCAGGCCAGGCCCCTGGGTCGTGGCGTGGTGAATAGGAAAGACCTTTGGAGGGCCTGTGTCTCCCAGGACCAGGCTCCAGAGGCAGAGAGAAAGCCACTCCTCCTCACATCTGAATTAAAAGGCTGTCCTCAAAATAAACGTGTGTTTGGGGTGGACTCTCCTGGGCATAGAGACCTCCTGGTGAGCTCAGACGCTGCTGGCTGCCCTTGTACACATCCCTAGGCCCGGTGGATATGGGTCAGCTGTTCCTCCTTTTCCATGGGTGGGGGCAGGGGTGGCCAGAACCTCAACAAGACTGTGTCAGGTGATGGAACGCTGGCCTGCATCTGGTCGGAAGGCCAGCCTCTGCTCTGTGCCCACTGCTCACAGGCCCAGGGCAGCCTGCAGCCCTCGCCTACCGCACTGGCCCTGGGCCCTGAACTGGGGCTGGGGCAGAGAGGGCTAGTACTGGACATGGTCCTTTCGCTGTGTCTGGCCTTGGGGAGAGAGGGAGAGGCCAGCTCTTCACGCTCTCTTCCTTTATATGGACTTGGCCGTTGTTGTTAAACAAACGGGTTTCTCTGTGGGAAGCCCAGGGCCAGCCCGCTGACAGCCCTGTTTTCTGACTTCCTTGGGCAGGCTCAGCCACAGTGTCTACTTGAAGCCCTTCCTTTTGGACTCTTTTTTTTTTTCTTTTCTTTTTTTTCTTTTTTTTTTAGAGAGGAGAGAGAGAGAAGGGGGGAGGAGCTGGAAGCATCAACTCCCATATGTGCCTTGACCAGGCAAGCCCAGGGTTTCGAACCGGCGACCTCAGCATTTCCAGGTCGATGCTTTATCCACTGCGCCACCACAGGTCAGGCTGGACTCTTTTGCTTCCTGAGGGCACCTGTCCCCACTCCCTATCTGGACTCTCCCCTGTTTCTCTCTTCCTCCCCCACCTGTCCCCTTAGCCATCTGCTCCTCTGCTGAGCCTTCAGAGACCACTCCTGAGACAAAGATTCATGTGCAGGATGGTCCTTGCGGTCCCCGAGTGGGTGTGAGACAATTAGGGGGGTGGCCTATAAGTTCCATCACCAAGCATGTTGTGGTGTTACAGCTGTGGGCAGCTGGAGCTCAGCCTCACAGGGGCCCTGGTAGGCTTTGCACCATGTACCCCGGAATTGTCCCTCCAGGGTGGGCTTGGGAGTTGACCTGAGAGCCACCAGAGTTACCCTTTCCTGTCTCCCATCTGGGACACCAGGTGACCACCAGGAGAGGCCCTCGGCAGAGGGGCAGATACTGGCCATGGGTGTGATGAACATGGGTAAGGCATGTGCAGTCTTGGCCACCTGTGGGCGGGGGGGAGGGGACCACACACACACACAAACATAGATGTGCACACATGCAGATGGTTATTACACCAGCAACTGTAAAAATTGCTGCATGGTCACCACCTGGTCCCTCTTCTGTCTTTCCTGCTATGTTGGAGGGAGCTTTCCACTGCCCCCTGTCCCACAGCCAGATCCTGCTCTGCCAGCCCTTCCTGTGCCCCTTACCCACTGCATAGAGTCAGGCCTGTACTTACAGGGGAGAGAACAGGACTCCGTCCCGCTGACCCCAGGAGTCGTACCAGGTCCTGGACTCACTCCAGCGGTGGCAGTTTCCTGGAGGGCGGGGTGTTCCTGTGGCCTTTAATGCAGGCTCAGGGTAGAGAGTCTGGACCATCCCTCTGGGTGCTCTGGGCCCCTGACCTTGGAAGAGAATCAGTGTGACCAGGGTTCCTGGAGCCCTGAGTCAGACCTGGATCCCGTGCTGGGCAGCCGCCATATCGCTCTCTCCCTTGGGAGCTGCACATGGGTTCCTTCTGACCTCGTCTTCAGCATTTCGTTGCATGACATCTGTCCTTGACTAGAGAAGGGCTCTGTGGTTTGCCCGGTATCCCCTCCCCAGGCCCCCTGCGTGCACCAGGAAATGTTTCAGGAGTGGAGAGAGGTTTGCTGGCAGCCTGTGGTCAGAGCTGGGCCTTCACAATGGCCCCTTGTGCGCTGGTACATTCCTCCTTAAACAGGCCCAGATCCAGGCTGGCCCCGCCCCCGCAGTGGGCAGGGTGGACAGGAAGGTTTGCATATCTGGGGAGGTGGCTGGCCTCTGTAGCAGCTGAGCCTGTGGTTTGATGGACTAGAGAGGGTGTTGCAGAGGGAAAGGATCCGGCATCCACAAGCCTCCCCCTGTTCTCAGCCAGGCTTATTTAAAAACAGTGTTGATGGTATAATCCCCTGAAAATATTAAGTGACGCACATTTCATGTAGCATGTTGGGAAGAGGCAGGAGGCTCTCATGGAGAAAAACACCCACTGTGATTCCACCCAGAGATGGGTGTTTTCAGCGCATGTGTGCACACACTGCACACGTGTGAGGGAGCTGGGACCTCTGCGTGCACACGTCTTGTGCTCTGCAGTTTTTACTTTGGTCTCAGCACTTCTCGTCTTCAAAACCGTGATTGCGATGCCCGCATGGGACTTCAGCATACGGGCTTAGAAAAGTCCATGTAAACTGGAATTGTTTCCAGCCTTTGCTATTTGAACGTTGATGCACATGTCCTCATATAATTCGTCTTTCTGTTCCTCGATTATCTCCTTGGGAAAAATTCCCAGCTGGGGGCCAGAGTGCATGAACGGTCTTCTGGTTCTTGGTGCATGTTGGGGAGGGCTTTGGGGAGCAGGTGAGGTCTGTACCTGGCTGAGGGCGGGGAGCTGGGTCCAGTGGAGGAAGAGGGGAGAGCTGTGCTTCCGAAGGGGTGTTGCAGAGGTGGATACACCCTGCCCTGGGGGGTGGCAGCACTTCTCCCTCCCCTTGGCCCTGGATTTATTTGTCTGCTGCTCTGCCCGAGTCCTCTTTGTCCTGTCCATCGGGATTTCGGGCTGCAGTAAAGCCCTGCAGACCAAAGGGGCGGCAGCGAGTGCTGCTCCCCACTGCGCTGCCCGGTGTGGTCACGTAGCGTCTCAAATCTTCAAAATGACAAGCTCATGAACACCTGTGGTTTCCGTGGCCACATGTGGACACCCCTTGGCTGCCTCTGCCTCCACAGGCGGAGAGAGGAGGGTGAGTAAAGTGAGCAGGTAATGTCTGGTATCCCCCACGGAGGTGGTGGAGGGTGTTTTCAAGGAGGGTGGCTGTGCGTGGATACGCAGGATCCGGGGTATGTCTTTAGGAATCTGATGGGGGAAGAGAGGTCAGGGGACCCTGTCCTGCCAGCTGGGTGCTTCTGGTGTCACAACACCCCTGGTGGGGAGGCAGCTGTGCACAGGCACCCTTTGTGAAGCCTGCCTTAAAAAAACGATCCGTTTTATCTCCAGAGACTCCAGTGTAACCCCAGAACAGTGCCACCCCCGACACCGCTCCCTTCAGGGGTTTTATGTGAGTCCAGGAAGGGGAGAGGAGGCAGCTTTTCCTCCTCTTGGTCCCCGGACACAGCAGTTCTGGAGTTGCTCAGCCATGCTTCTGTTAATCCATCTGTTGGACATTTCTTGAGTGCGGTTAGGCGTGGATAGGGACTGGGGCATGGAGTGCAGTAACCACCCAGGGGAAGGGCTCCTGGCAGTTATAGCCCAGAGGGTTCATCCTTCTGATGGTCCTTGTGTTCACCTCCTGTGGCTGCCCTAACAAATCACCACAAACCAAACCGTGTGGCTTGAACAACAGAACTCGGTTCTCTCCCAGTTCTAGAGAACCAGAGTCCAAAATCAGGGTGTTGGCAGAACCCACTTCTGGTGGCCCGGGGTGCTCCTGGCCTTGTGGCTGCCTCCTCCCCATCTCTGCTTTTGTCTTCACGGGGCCTGTCCATGGTCTTTTCTGTCTCAAATCCCCTCTTCTTTCTCTTATGAGAACAAACACATGGGATTTAGAGCCCATCCTAAACCCAGGCTGATCCCACCCAAATAAGGTTCCAGTCACAGGTTCTAGGGGTTAGGCTTGGGAGGTACTTTAGGGGGGTACTTATTCAACCCATTACAGACTTAGGGGAAAGTGGAGTGTCTCAGGCTGGAAAGGGGGTGAAGACCCAATGCCTCCCCGCTCTGGAGGCCCCTTCTCTGGGGCTCCCCAGGGCTCCGTGCCCACAGTTACAGACCTGTGAGTAGCCTGTAAGTTGTGTAGAAGCACCTGATGGAGAACTGACTGGCAGTATGATACAGGTGAGGACGTCAGACTGTGTTTCCAGAGACTCCAAACACTCTGAAGTCCCTACATGGCCTGGATGACATGGAGGCGGAGGGGTGTGAACTTTGTGGCCCTGGGCAGGCTTTGGGAGGAGTCAGAGTGAGCCTGGCTTGGGGGGGGGGAGGGTCAGAGGAGCAGAGCAGACATGCTTGTTTGAGGGGATGGCATAAACCATCAAGAGCAACCTAAACATTCTAGACGCTTGTTGAGCAGCTCTGTTGTGGAGGTGGCGACAGCCCCTGTTCTGTTGGAGCACGGGACTGACAGGGAGGGACAGTGCTGGTCAGCCCGTGCCAGGTGGATAATATAGCTGGATGATAAGCACCAGGTAATATAGGGCCAGGGAGAACCCGTGCTGCAGAGAAACACAAAGCAGCCGAAGAGAGGCAAGGGTGGTGGGTGGCGACGGGCATGTGCCCTTGCGTAGCCAGGCCAGGGAAGGAGCAGGGTTCCAGGGCGCCTCTGATCCATTTGGCAGGGATCCGTGCGTGTGCGGGGCTGGTCCTGTTCATTGCTGCCTCTGAACTCAGATGTTGCTCTGGACTCAGGGAGGGCTTTGCTTTAGTGCAGCTCTTAAACATGAGTCTGGTCTTGTTATTCTGAACAAACCTGGGAAAGTTTCTCCCCTGCCTACTTTCTGTTCTCCAAGAAACCAGCACCAGTGACACCTGGAAATGTCTATGCCGAGGTGGGTGGGTGCAGACCCCTCCTCTAGGGAGCTCACAGACAGGAGCCACCGTTCAGGGACAGTTTGGGCAGTGTTCTTGAGGCAGCAGGGGTAGACCAGATGCCTCAGAGGTCTGGGCACTTAGCTCTGGACTTCCTGTGTAGTCTGACAGGCAACCAACCTCTCCTTGGGGCATTCAGGCTTCTTTGGAAACAGAGGTGGGGGCTTTTGCATCCTGTGGTGATCTTGGTGGATAGCCCCCCAACCCCCTCATAGAAAGGTAGGGTTGCACCAAGTTAGGGTCCCAGCATTGGTTCAGGCCCTGTTGCTCTCGGCGATGCTGTCAACTAAAGGGCACAGGCCGAATGCAGTCTACGGATGTGACTTTGTCTGAAGTTTTAAAAGTGTGGTTGTGCTTTGTTTGTGCTGGCTTCTAAACCAGGAGACAGCGTGAAAACATCCAGATGTCTAGGTTCTCTTGAAGTCAGTCCGAAGCCTGGCTACCCAGGGCCTACACACCTGGACGACAGCAGGTGTGTGCCTGAGATGTGTGAGATGACATGCCAGCTCCCCAAGTCCACATATTGTCCCCCTCCGAGGACATTTGCAGCTCCTGCTGGGCCTCTGGGATGGTGGAACTTTGCAACCCAGGCTTCTGTGGCCTGTATCCTCCAAGAAGGAGGTGTGCCCAGGGCTTAGGGAGGGCCTCGCAGGAGGGCCGTGTCTGGGGAACCAGAGTTCAGGCGGCAGGTATCGGAGACAAGGCCTCCTGCGTGTCCTCCTGCTCCTCGCATTGAGATCCACACCCCCCGGCCCCCTGCCCACTCAGCTGCCCGCCAGGCCCAGGTCTGTGAAGGAAGTGCTGTCCACTAGGAGGACTTGAGAGCTGAGTTGGAATTTGAAGGAACGGAGATGGGAGGGAGGGGCCACTTAGAATGGCTCTGGAGAACTGTTGTTGGGGCTGGGACTCCCTGCCGGCTGTGGGGAGGAACTGGGGGGTCTCTTGAAATCCTGGGCTCAGGGTTGGTGAGGCAAGGGATGAGAGGGGTCGGGGAGAGGTGTTGACCGTGGGTTGCTGGGGGCCCTGCTGGTGGGAAGGAGCTGGTGAGTGTTCCTACCACATGTGCCCCTTCCTGCTCTGGTCTTTATAACTGGGAGCAGCTGGTTCTTGTTTGGAGCTCGGCTGCAGGAACTGTGGGGGATGGCGGCTTCTTAGGCACCACTGCCTCAGAGTGGGGGGAGCAGACCCTGGCAGAGATGGTGGACGGCGGGGTGAGAGTCAGATTGTCAGCGCCGCTCAGGGCTCCGGGTCTGGCTGGGGCGAACAGTACAGGATAGAGGCAGGTGGAGGTGAGGGAGTGGACCATGCCAGGCCTCTGTGATTTCACCAGAAACTGGACAGCCATGTGCTTAGAAGCTTGGGCCTTAGAGTCAGGCAAACATGCCTTTTGGGTCTACCACTCACTGTCCCTGCCATCGGGCCCCAGTGTCGCTATCTGTACCAGGTGATGATGCCTGACACACGGCAGAGGGTTATTGTGAGGGTCAGTGTGACGGTGCGGCAAGCCCAGCCTGGCGGCATTCAATATTCAGTGTTGGTTATTCCTGCTGTTGTTGACATGGTGATGTCTTCTTAGGGTTGTGCTGTTAGTACTGGGGACGACCCCTGCTGCTGTGGCGTGCTGGTGATAGTGTCTGCGTGGGGGGAGGTGAGGAGGGAGAGAGGAAGGCCACGACAAGAAAGAAGCCAGAGCCTGACCAGTGTTTGCTCAGTGGATAGAGTATCAACCTGGGACTCTGAGGTCCCAGGTTTGAAACCCTGAGGTGGCCGGCTTGAGCACGGCCTCATCTGGCTTGAGTGTGTGCTCACCAGCTTGAGCTTGGGATCATAGACATGACCCCATGGTCACTGGCTTGAGCCCAAGGTCACTGGCTTGGTTTGAGCCCCCCTCCCCACTCAAGGCACATATGAGAAGCAATCAATGAACAGCTAAAGTGCCGCAACTATGAGTTGATGCTTCTCATCTCTTTCCCTTCCTGTCTCTCTCTCTCTTTCTTTCTGTAAAATAAAAGAAAGAAAAGAAGAAAGAAACCAGAGGCTCCCCTAGAGCCAGACATGCTGATAGGAAATACAGCTGGGTCCACACGGTGGTCGTGGTGGGAGAGAGGCCGGCGCCCCCCCGGCTCCAGCCTTTCTCTCTCCACTAGTCACATGACTGCTGGTGCCTCTGAGTCTCCTGGTAGAGAGCTGTCCCCTTTTCTTTCTGAGAGGTGAAGGGTGCAAGAGTCTGCCCAGGGGTCCTGGCTGCAGCGTGCCTGCCAGCTACCTTCCGACGTTCACCTTGGGCAGGATGTTTCCTGGAGTTCCCAAGCCATCTGCTCATTACACTCTCCTCTTTCTGTCTTTCAGCCTTGAAAAGATCTTTTGAGGTTGAGGAGGTTGAGACGCCCAACTCCACTCCACCTCGGAGAGTCCAGACTCCCCTACTCCGGGCCACTGTGGCCAGCTCCACCCAGAAATTCCAGGACCTGGGTGTGAAGAACTCAGAGCCTGCTGGCCGCCATGTAGACTCCCTCAGCCAGCGATCCCCCAAGGCTGCCCTGCGAAGGGTGGAGCTGTCGGGGCCCAAGGCCGAGCCTATGTCCCGCCGCACAGAGCTCTCAATCGACATCTCGTCCAAGCAGGTGGAGAACGCCAGTGCCACTGGGCCGTCCCGGTTCGGGCTCAAGCGGGCTGAGGCACTGGGCCACAAGACACCAGAGCCCACCCCCCGGAGGACGGAGATCACTATAGTCAAGCCCCAGGAGCCAGCCCACCGGAGGATGGAGACCCCTGCCTCCAAGGTCCCTGAGGTGCCTGCCACCTCCACTGCTGACCCTGCCCCCAAGAGGGTGGAGATCCAGGTGCCCAAGTCAGCTGAGGTGCCTGCCTCCCCTGTCCCAGCCCAGACCCTGGAGAATTCAGAACCCATCCTGATGTCTCAGCTACAGAGCATGCTGGAGCCCAAGTCCCAGCCCCACTTGGCTGAGGCCCCATCCAGGAGCCAGGAGGGTGAGTAGCGAAGCATAGGTGTGGTGGTAACTGGGGGCGGGAGCTAGTTTTGCCATGGAGTCTTGGAGAAAGAATCTGGATGGGGAGGGGCTGTGCTTCTGTGAACACCTAGAATTTACAGGGGTGAATGACCAAAGGCTCCAGGCGCAGACTGCTGTTCTTCCTGTCCACAGAGGATGGATCAAGATGCAGCAAGTTGGACTTGAGCTAGATTTTGGAAAGAGCCTCTGGGTACCAAGGGGCCCCCTTTAGTCACAGGCCACGCTGTTGAACTTCTGCTGTGTGATCCTTGTGTGGCAGGGGGCTATGGTCTGGAAAGGAGAGGCAGTGAAGGGGGTGTTTGAGACCCAAGGATGGGCTCTTAAGTTTCCTGGATTGCTGAGCCCCGGGGAGGAATTGCAGGCAGCCCTGTTGAGTGCCCGGCAGAGGCTGAGGCCCAAGGCTGGAGGTAAGGGATTTTCTGCTCTCCTGAGATTTTTACATTGGATGGTCTTCTACCTCCTCCCCAAGCAGGAAGCACTGTGGCCAGAGGCAAGGAGAGCAGAAGAACTTCCAAACTCTGCACCCTGAGATTTTCTGGGTCTTCGGGAAAGGTCCCCTTCCCGCAGCTATGTTTGGGAGTGCTTTTCTGGTGAGGGGCGGGGAGGGAAGCAAGGGGTTCAGGTAAGGCCCTCAGAGGACCAAAACTGGACTTGGGCTCACTCTAAGCTTACAGGGGAGGCAGCGCCGATCCCTGTGGGACACTGGGCCCCTGGGAACTCTGGGCCCTGTGACCCTGAGCTTACAGTCTGTCCCTGCTGTACACTAACTTCCCATCTTCCTCCCTCACCTTTGGCAACTACCATTATACTTCCTGACTATTAATTTGACTACTTTAGGTCCTGCATGTAAGGGGAATCACGCATATTTTTCCTTTTGTGTCTAACTGATTTCACTGAGCATAATGTCCTTATGGTCCTTCATGCTGAAGCATGTGTCAGGATTTCCTTGCTGTTTGAGGCTACTATTCCGCGGTGTGTGGAGACCCCCTTGGTTCGCCCATCAGCTGTTGATGGGCGTTGGGTTGCTCCTGTATTTTGGCACTTGTGAGCAGTGCTATTGGGAACATGGGCATGCGCATGTCTCTTCACGTCCCTGTGTTCACTTTCTTTTGGTTTTCCTTGTTGAGTGAGATTTTTCCGATGGTCGGTGGACTTGGGGAATGGACGGCACTTGGCTTACGATGGCGTGGGGGTGTTGGATGACTGTGTTCTGTTCAGTGAACATTTGACTGAGTAGGTTGGGGTGGGGGGGGTGAAGGGCTGAGACTCAGAACTTCCTCTGGGGCTGGATCATGCTGAGCAGCCCAGACTGGAGGACCATGGAGGTTTTTCTGTGCCTGGGTCTGTGTGAGTCTGTGTTCTCGCTCCCATCTCCCTAAACTTAAACCTGCAGAGCCACTCCTGGTGTCCTGTGAGGATGAAGCCATGGCCAGTGTTTGGGGAGTGGCCCGGAGTCCGTTTCCTCATGGTCTTCTGTTGGTCAGTGCCAAAGGCCCTGGACACGGCCCTGTCAGGGCAGGGGCAGGGGGTGAGGTGTTCACACTCAGCCTAGTCAAACAGGATGGAGTTGAAAGATGGTCATCACTAAGCCCTCCAGGTCTTGATAACATCTGGTGTTGGATGTGCAAAGGGATGGTCCTGGCTCGGGGGGGTGGGTAGAAGGGTGTCTGCTCAGGTGGCACTGCCCTGGGCCATCAGGCAGGCAGGACACAGCCTTAGGGGTGTGCAAGATGATCGGGCCAGCTCGGGCTCGGCAGTGGGACTGCAGGAGCAAGACGGTGGTGGTCAGACCCAAAGCAGTTTTGGGGGAGGCTTTCCAGTAGTGTGGCCCCTCCCCTATGGTTTGAAGACTTGGGCTTGAATCGGCCAAGGAGGGGAGAGAAGAGCATACCCACCAACCTGCTGTCCATCAGTGTCAGAGGTGTCAGGGAGCCCAAACTAGAGGAAACTGTGGAATTTCTCTGTGGAAAAGAGCTTAAATGTCTGAGTGGGCATGAGAACAGTCAGCAGCATCCCAACCCTGCTGCCCTCAGAGCACAGCCCATGCGGAGGGGCATCCAGCTCTGTGTGGAGGGACCAGAGGCCTGCGTGGCTGTCCTTCAGACCCCGGAGCACGAGCTGGGGGTTGGGGTGTGTGCCAGTTGTGTGTGTACATGTGTGTGAACTCACATGTGTGCCTGTGCCCTGATCCCCATGTCTTACTGCTGGGTGGGGAGAGGCTCTCTGAGACCAGTACTCGCCTGTTGAGAACCTTTAGGCTGGACAGACGCAGTTGGACTGGGTGCGGGGGACGGGTGGGGGTGTGCTGGAAGGGGGTTAGGACAGATGTGTAAGCAAAGCAGAAGAATGCTCTGTGGAGGAGTGGGGCTTGGGTGACTCACTTTGGGAGGATCATTCCTCTTATGACAGTGCTTTAGAAGTCACTGTGGAGTGAGCCACCCTCAGGCTTGGAAGTACTAGGGCACAGAGTAGGGAATGTGGCCTAGACCTGCTTGGTCTTAGACCTCCAGGCCTGACGTCCTGGGCAGGTCTGCATGGAGGGCAGGCTTTCTCAAAGGAGAGTATTCCTGGAATCCATTGCATTGGCTTCTGGGGCCCCAGGTCGCGTTCCCACACAGCCCCTGCTCCGTTTGCTTCTTCTTTTCTTCTCTGTTTCTGGTCTGCCCAGTCCTTCCAGATGCACATCCGGTTCTCCCTCAGCCTGACTTCCTGTCCATCTCTCCTGCAGACCAGGCACTCCTGTCTCCTTCCGCCCTTGCTCTGGGGGCTGAGAGAGAGCTCTGGGAAGCCTTCCACCATACAGGCCCCACTCTGACCACCCTTCATGGCACATTGCCCCTCATACCTGGAGCAGCTGACACCGCAGGTGCAAAGCTCTGTGTGTTCTGATCAGACTCAGTTCTCTGCATCTGCCTCCAGGAAGCCTTCTAGACTGGCTATGGGTGCAGGGCGAGGTCTCTTAGGACCCCAGCTGAGTTGCTCCCAGATTGACCTCCCTAAACATGGCACTGATGAAATTTTGCTCTCTGAGCCTTTACTGGCTCACTCACCCCGGGGCCTCCACAGTTCATCCACCCTCTTGACCAGCTGTTCCTCAGCTCCTCCTGCCTTTGTCTTTTCATGGACTCCAACAGGCCACCTCTCTCACAACTGTTCTGATCTGACCTTCTGACCCCTGGCTTTGCTCCTCTTCACATCACTGTTTTTTGAACTCCTATGCATCCTTCAAAGCCCAGTTCAAATGGCACCTCTTCCATGAAGCTCTCCCACTAGCTGGAAGTAGTCTCCCTCCCTCTGGTTCCCAGGCCTTTTTATGTCTTTCTCATGGCTAGTATTTTGTATTTGTTTTGGAATGTAAATTATTTGTGCAGGAACCCTCTTTCCTCTGCTAGAATTTTTAACATAAAAAGTAGGTTTTCATATACCTTCTCTTTAAAATTCAGAAAATATATAAATTAGGAAGACCCTAATTCACCCGTAACCCAGCTATTTCCACTCTTAAAGTCTGCTATATATTCTTCAGAATTCCCTCCATGCCCCCACTGGGTCTAAATTACTTGAATTTTTTGTTTTTAAGAATCCCATAAGCCCTGGCCAGAAAGCTCAGTTGTTTAGAGCCTCTTTCTAAAGTGCAGAAGTTGCTGGTTTGAACAGATCTATTTTCCTGTCTCTCTCTCTCTCTCCCCCACCTTTCTTCTCTCGCTAAAACTCACCTGACCAGGCGGTGGCGCAGTGGATATAGTATTGGACTGGGACGCGGAGGACCCCAAGGTCGCCAGCTTGAGTGAGGGTTCATCTGGTTTGAGCAAAGCTCACCAGCTTGGACCCAAGGTCGCTGGCTCGAGCAAGGGGTCACTTGGTATACTGTAGCCCCACAGTCAAGGCACATATGAGAAAACAATCAATGAACAACTAAAGTGCCACAACGAAAAACTAATGATTGATGCTTCTCATCTCTCTGCGTTCCTGTCTGTCCCTGTCTATCCCTCTCTTTGACTCTCACTCTGTCTCTGTAAAAAACAAACAAAAAAAAACCCTCAACAAATTTAAAAATATTAATAAGGGAGAAGAATCCCATAAGATAGAAGATACTGAGAAAGTGGCTTTCACATAGTAGGTGCTAAGTAAAATAATGTTGAAGGAGTGAGATGAGATGACTTTTTTTGTTTCACTTGCAGGCAAATGCAGGGACCCCAGGGATCCCAGCAGACCCTTCAGGGTCCAAGCAGATACTTTTCTGATCAAATAAGAATCACAGAGATCTGCCCCTCTCCACTCTGGCACACTGGGTTCTTGGTTTCTGAGGCTGCTGCCACATCTCTGGACCTGGCAGTCTCTTTGTTGTCCCTCTGGTCATCTCGACTCCTCTCTTGGCCTCAGGGTGGGGACGGCCATGCCTCTTCTCCCAGGGCCCTGTTCTCCCCCTGCCTTCACATGGGTGGCTTAGGGTGGGGCTGGGCCGCAGAGCCCAGAGTCATGTCTGCGGGCTGCTTGCTGGCTTTGCCGCGCCCCGGAAGCCACCCTCTGGCTCCATGGCTGACACCAGCCAAGTTTCCCAAGGTGGCCTTATAAGGTGGGCACTGGCCACTCACTCAGGGGCCTGTTCTTTGCTGTGGCTAGATGCTCATAGAAGGTCCTGGGGGAGGCCAGGGTGACAGGGCCGGGTGTCGAGTGGGGCGTCCCGCACCAGGACCCCACTGAGTTCTTGGGTGAGTCCCGGCTTTACCCTATGGGACTTCACTTTGCTCCCCCTGCCTTTGGTTGTTTCTCTATCTGTCAAAGGAGGGAGAGGCTGGGCCTACTGGCTCGTATGTGGCTCAAACTTTCCAGGCTTCCATTCTGTGGTTGTGCCAGGGGTCACTTATGGTAGTGGGCATGAGATTGGGGTGGGGCAGGCCGACTGAGTGTCTCAGTAGGTGTTCTCTCTGACTAAAAGCATCTACAAATGCTTTTATTGTCATAAGGAAGGCACACTCCTTCTCTGAGCTGTCCGAGGCCTCTTTTATACCTAGGTCAGAAGCAGGAAAGCCCCACTTATGGGGGGACAGGAGGACCCTGCTGGAGGAGTGGACCGCCCAGGTGTGTCCTTCACAATGGGGCAGAGTGGGGGGCAGCGAATACAAAGAACCCACCTCTCTCGTCAGCCCACCCACAGTTGCCTGCCAGGCCCAGCCTAGTAGTGAGGAGGACCGAGGGGCGATCTGGGGAATGCAGCCTCAGCAACTGCTGAATGCCTTAAATAGAGAGGGCACAGCTGTGGGAGAGGGCTGGGCCAGGAGGCAGGCCCTGGAGGCGGGTCTCCACTCTGCCTCCCTAGAGCGGGGTGCTGTGGCCCTGACCACCCAGCCTGGCCCCAGGATGGAGCGCAGGCCCAGAGACACATGGTGCTAGGCAAGGCCTCCCAGTGCTGGAGCAGCTGCTGGAAGAGGAGCTGTGTCTGCATCCATGGGCTCCCAGGCCCAGGACAGCTGCTGGGAACCGGGTCTGCACAATGGAGCCGCTGTCCAGGGGATGCGCCCGCGCCAGACAGCCACACTCTGTGCTCTGTGGTCAGAGGGCACATTCAGCAACAGAGGAGTGCACTCAGATCCTGTCCTGGTGCCCCAAAGTGTGAGCAGCCGTGCCCAGGCCCTGGGATCTGGCAGCTGGCCTGGAGGGTGCCACGTGGTTCATGCTGGCCTGATGTGGACTGTGGTCGTGTGTGGCATGGCTTCCTCATGTATTTTCTCCGATCTGGCTTTCCCTGTCCTGAGCTTTCTGTGGGTGTCGCAGTTGCCCCCTTGGCATCCCAGGGGCACCCAGAGCTACAGGTTGTAGGTGCTGAGCGAAGGTAGCTGGTGCCCGGGTCTGCATGTCCATTCTCTGAGCAGGGGAGGGGGATAAAAGTGCAGGCGCTCCGACATTACTGGGTGACTCCTGTGGAACCTCTGGACTCTAGAGAACCCAGTTTGGAAATCCCTGGTCTGGTCCAGTGCGGTTCTCAGAGACCAGGAAGGCATGAAACCAGAAGTGGCCGTGAGGCCACCTAGTCCCTCTCCTTCTTTCCACAATGACCCACAGACGTTACAACTTCCAAGTGTACAGTGTTAGGGCCGGGCCCATGTGGGAGGCCTTGCCCACTTGTTTGTGGGGGAAATGACCGAGGGGCATGGCTTCACCCTCAGATCCTTCCCTTGCCCTGCACCACGGGCCTGGAGACTAATGCTGAGTCCGTTTTCTCGTTGCCACAGTGGACGTACTCTCTCCAGGACAGCATCTTCAGAATGAAAATGACACCACAGAAGACTTCCTGTGGGCCTCAGCCCCCTGCAGGCTTCTGTGAGATGAGCACATGGAGAACTAAAGGCTGTCCCTACTTAATGGGCGGGTGAGGCTTGTATTTAAGTGCCCTGCTCCATGTGCCCAGCTCTTGCTGCCCCTTTACCTTTAATTCTAAAAAAACAGTGTCTGGCCATCGTCAGAAGAGGAAAAAAAACACAGTGATCATAAAATTTGGACTGAAATCTGTCTGTCCTGACCCTCACCCCTTCCCTAGGAGTCCACGTTCACGGCTGGGGTGCTGCGTCCTGGATTGTGCACGCGCAGACAGTCCTTCAGGGCACGCACAAAGACGTCTGTGTAAATATCGCAAAGGCTCTTTGAGAACACAGATGGAGTTAGCCTTCTGCAGTGAGCTTTGTTTTCCCCATTTTGTGTCCCTGTTGTGTCTCTGCTCCCCACCTGTCCCTCAAACAGCTGCGTCCCAGACCTCTGTATGGTCCCGCAGACCATGTCCAGCTTTTCACCATGACGAACAAGGCTTTGACAGTACCTCTCATTTACATGGGTGCCCATGTGACTGTCAGACAGACCTCCAGAGTGGATGTTCTGCACCATGGATATGTGCATTTAAAATTTTGAGACATGTTGCCAAATTGGCCTGTAAAGTGTTTTCACCAGTTTTTTGCCCAAATGTCAGAGAAGTCCATGGACCTTCGCCCAGGCTGAGGTGGTAGGAAGGCATTGGACTGGTGTTTTATTCTGCGCATCTTTAACTATGTGAGGAGGGGTGCCTTTTCCTGTGTTTACAGGCTGAGGGCCCTAGGCTACCTGTAAAGTGCGTATACTTGTCCTTGGCTCATTTTTTTCCCAGTTGTTGATCCTTTTTTAATTTTAATTTTTTTAGAGAGAAACATCAACTTGTTGTTCTACCCATCCACACATTCATTGGCTGATCCTTATATGTGCCCTGATGTGGGATTGAACCTGCAACCTTGGCATATTAGGTAGCTCTAACCAGCTGAGCTGCCTGGGCAGGGTGATTTTTTTTCTTTTTAAAGAGTTCTTGGTATACCTATGTGGTAGCTGGTACATGTTCTTTTTCCCAGTTGTTGACCTTTAATTTTACTTCTAGTGTGTTCTTCCAAACAGAGGTTTTTTTTAACCATTAGGTGGTCAAGTTCATTCTTCTCTCTTTGCTTTTGGGGTCATGTTTGGCTTAGAGGCTTCTGCATTCCGAAACCGTAAACAAGAATCCCACCCAGGTTCTCATCTAGTACTTTTATGGTTTCATGTCTGTGTACTGAAATCAGCCCATTGGAATTCATCTGGCTTAAAACAGTGAGGTGGAGATGTGAGGTTTTTGCACAAATACACTGCTCACAAAAATTAGGGGATTTTTTATTGCCTCATAGTCATTTTAAAATATCCCCTAATATTTTTCTTTTAGAAGACTTTATTTATTCATTTTTAGAGAGGAGAGAGAGAGAGAGAGAGAGAGAGAGAGAGAGAAGGGTAGGAGCAGGAAGCATCAACTCCCATATGTGCCTTGACCAGGCGAGCCCAAGGTTTCAAACCAGCGACCTCAGCACTCTAGGTCGACACTTTATCCACTGCGCCACCACAGGTCAGGCTCCCCTAATTTTTTGTGAGCAGTGTATACTTAGGCAGGCGCAGTCTCTAACATGTGGGACATGTGCATGGGTGCTGTTTTTGTCCATTTTCGTGTCAGTGTTGTGCTGGCTGAGCAAAAGATAAGGCGGGTGCGTTCCTGTTTTCCTCTCTGTTCTGGGATATCTGTCACAGCAACTCCATCACCTCTGTGTTCAAACTCTTAAAGAAGTCACTAGTGAAACCATCTAACCCTGATACTTTTGTGGGAGTCTAAACACTTCAAAAACTTTAAAAATTTTTCCATGGTTCTATTTGAGTTTTTTCTCTCATATTATATCCTTTTTCTAGCAAAGCATTCTGTCAGCTGTTTAAAATCCCTCTAATTGCTCAGAGGTGGTCATATGTGGAGGGGGACATGGGGGCTGGCTTTCTGAGGCAGCACACCCATCCACACAACTCAATTGCTGCCCCGGTCCTAGTGCTGCCTGTCTGCAGGGGTGGGCTGTGTGAGGTGATGTCCTGGGGCCACGCTCTCTGCCGCACATGCATGCAGTGCAGTGTGCTGGGAAGGTTGAGTTCAGTGCCCCCAGCACTGGAGCCCTTTTGGAGACAGTGGTGGGGTGGGTCTTGACGGGGGCAGAGTGGTCCAGGCAGGTAAGGGGCTGTTGGGTTACAGGAATCATAATTTTGATGCTGCTCAGAGAGCAGCTTTCAAACTTAGACTGTAGCTCCCAGTGAAATGTACATTTTATAGCACAAACCAGCACACACATATGTATAGACTGGCGTGTATGTGTGTGTGTGTGTGTGTGTGTGTGTGTGTGTGTGGTGTGCACACAAATAAAACAAAAGTTCAGTGGAGTAAGTCTCACCTTTACTGAGTGCCTGCTGCCCTCTGATAGTCACTTTTTTGTTGTTGTTTTTGGAGGGGGAACTTTCCTTATTTTAAAAGAAAATTCTTTCTTGAGAGTTTACTCACTTAAAGTGGAAACAATTCAGTAGTTGTTAGTATATTCACAGGTTGTGCATCTCTTTCCAATTTTAGACCACTGTTATAACCTAAGGAAGAGTTTCTGTCCCCTTCAGCTGGCCATTTCTATTCTATCTGTTTCCCCTGGCCTTAAGCAATGACTGGTCTTTCTGTCTATAGATTTTCCTATTCTGGACATTTCTTAGAAATTGGATCATACAATATATGGTCTTTGTGACTGGCTTCTTTCACTCAGCGTGATGTTCTTAGGGTCCATCCATGGGGTAGCTAATGCATTTGGCTTTGAACCTTTAGTGGGTACAGCACCTGCCTGGGTGGGTCAGTGGGGCTGTAGGGGGCAGAATGCAGCTGCAGCCAATGGCAGTGTCTGAGGGGGCAGTGGCAAGAACAAGGTCCTCCTTCAGAAAGCTCTGGGTGGCGACAGGCTGGAGCAGCTCCCCCTAAAGGGGGTGTGACAGGAGCAGAGGGTCCCCTGCACACCCAGAGATTCAAAGGGAGCCAGAGAGTTAAAGGGCAGGAGCATCCTGGCCCCTCTGAGAAGGAGTAACATGGACGTGCTGGCTGTGGATAGGGTGAAGGATGGTTGTGTGTGCCCAGGGGCACTGTCTGGAGCCAGTAACCCTGACCAGGAGCTGAGCAAGGGAAAGGTCTCCTAGGCCATGGCGGGGGCAACGGTGGGGAAGACTGTCCAATCCTGAGTCTCCTGAAGTGCAGTGAGGGCCCTTGTGGCTGGGTCCCTGGTAAGGCTCTGGAGAGCCGCCCGCAGAGCGCCATCTGCCTGGGTCTTGGGGCAGTCAGGCTCCACACAGGGACTCCATGCAGAGCACCCAGACTCTGAATCCAGAAGCCGATCCATCATCCAGATACCCCTAAACACATCATCTGCAAGACCGTGATAACCTGGGGCGCCCAAGTTTGAGCTCCCGTGTGGTACATTTCACGCACTCTTAAGAACCATTGGGAGGCCTGGCCTGTGGTGGCGCAGTGGATAGAGCGTCAACCTGGAACGCTGCGGTTGCTGGTTTGAAGCCCAGGCTCACTCAGTCAAGGCACGTATGGGAAGCAATCAGTGAATAGCTAAAATGAAGCAACTGCGAGTTAATGCTCCTCATTCTTTCTCTCTCCCTCTCCTTCTCTTTCTCTAAAAATCAATCAATAAAAATATGTGGGGGTGAATCCTGATTGGACTGAGGTACTCTTCTCATTGCAGTGATTGGCTCAAAGATAGCAGGTGCCAATCCAATCAGGGTAAAGCTTTTCTTCTGGCAACAGTGGACAAGTGATCTAATCAGAGCAGAGCCTGATATTTTTGTTTAATGACTGGAGAAAAGAAAAGTCCCTCCTGTTTGGGGTGTGCATGTGAAGTCTGGAACACGCTAGCTTTTTTGCATTGGATTCTCTCTTTTTTTTTTTTTAAGGAATATTAATGAATGGAGGAACACAAATAACATGGCCACTTTCAAACATACTCTACATTGCCCTTCCTGCTGGCTATCAGATCCTCTGAAAAAAAGAAAAAGAAAGAAAAAAAATATGTGAATGAAAAAAGAACCACTGGGTTTTACATCCTGGCCCTAGGGTTGACAGGCCACTTAGTGCCTCAGTTTCCCCATATTTGAAAGGAGAGTGACAACAGTCCCCACCTTCTCGAAGTGTTATAGGATGACTGTCCTGTTAAAAACTGGGATTTGGAGCCAGGCAGCCAGAATTCCAATTTGGGCCCTACTATTCCTAGTCCATGGCTTTGGGGCAGTCTTGCCTCTCTGTGCCTCAGTTTCCCCATTTGTAGAACTATCTTATCAAGTTGTTGAGAAGTGCACTGAGTGGTGCCTGGAGCATTTCGACTTTGTTTATTATCACTATTGAGCTGGGCGGGCAGCAGGTGTTGGTCCGTTCTTGGCATCACCAGCACTGATTCTGTGCACCTCTGGGTGGAAAGCCCTGAGTGGTTTGCAGATGGTAAGTCGAAGGAACTAAACCTTGAAACTGAAGAGGAAGGAAGAAGAGGCAGGTGTAGGGGACAGTGGACAGCACTTCGGGATGGGAGAGAAGCAAGAAGACCAGATCAGCTCTTAGGACTGGTGTCCTGACAGCGTAGTGGGCTGGGGGCCCTTGATAGTCAGTTTCCTCCAAGTTCATTGGGTCTCTGGGCCAAAGGAGGCAGGGGTCTGCCAGTTCCAAATCATGACATTGGGAAGGCATTAGATACTGGTGTGGAGCACCAGATAGAGAAATGTCATATGTCTCAGTGTGTATGGAGTTCTTCACAAAGCCTAATGCGTGTGCTGTACATGTTTCCAATTGAAGCTTCAAGGAGAGCCTGAAAACTTTGGACCAGACAGGGGATGGTTAGTGGAAATTAATTATACAGAGCCATTGTGTTTATTCACAAATGTCTACTGTTGTAAAATACAGATTTGTGTATATTTTTTCATGTTCATTTGGGGCTTTTTTAGGGATGCTCCCAAAACTTTTGTTTCCTGCCTCCAAATGTCTCTAAGTTCCTGTTTCAAATCTCCTTTCCTGGGTCCCTGGGCCCCAGTCTTCCCGGTGGGGTGGGGCAGCTCCCCACTGTGAGGACACCTGCAGCACGGGTGTTCCCGTGTTGGCTGTGAAGGTGAAGAAGGGAATATGTTGGTGAGTGCAGGTCACAGAAGCCTGGTCGCTGTGGTAGCCAATGGGTGTGTTCTTCTGTGTCATGGAGCCCTGAGGTGGGCGCTCAGCACTGTGGGTACCTGGGACACATGCTGAAGCTGTGACCTTCCACCTGTCGGGCCTTGCAGGTAGGGGCTGTGTTTGTTCTTCACTCCAGTTTCCTGGTGGTGAAGGGGGTGCCCTGAGATTGCATACACGTTGGAGCCTCCCAACTCACAGGTTGGGATGTGCATGGCACCTCAGACAGATGGGCCAAACCGAGTTCCCAGAGAGGGTGGCCTGGCCAGGTGTGGACTGGGACGGTGATGGAGTAGCCCTGGCCCCCTGGGAGTCCTGCTGCAGGTCATTCTTTCCCGGGTCCAGAGCTCAGGCTGGCGGGCCCCTCCTGCTCCTGGTGGGAAGGCAGCCTTGCCTGCACCTCCTGAGCCAGCCTCCTCTGCAGGCCGGCCTCCAGCTCAGCCCCGAGGGTGCAGCACGGCCTCCTCCTTTCCTCACGGACCCAGAGGCTCCAACAAAGGCATCCTCTCTTGAGTGTCATTTGTGACCTATGGTCCCTGCTTCCCATGTTGGACCTTGGGACCTAGCTCCTGGGGTGTGTCAGGTCTAAGATGAGCCCCTCGTGGTGCAGGAGGCACAGCCAGGAGGCAGAAGTGTTGACTGTCATGTCCGGGCGGGGGGCCCGTCCCTGCCTCTGAGCCCCCCGGTTGCCTGTTGCAGCCGGGCAGCCAGCTCTCCTGGTCAGTTACAGGCTCGTGTCCTCTCATCCATCCTCATGTCCACACCAACACCTCATGCCTCACCTCTTGAGGCAGAAGCAGGAGACCCATGAGGCGGAGGCCACTGTTTGAACAGAGGGCTTGGGCAGTGGTGGTTCTTCCCCCCCCCTACCCTCCCGCAGGGCGGTCACACTTGCAGACATAGCCTTCTCTTGCAGAACTTGGGGTTTCAGCTTCCTCCTGTGTCAGGGATGAGGAGCATGTGACAGGCCAGGGACTGAGCTAAAGGGGCAGGAACACCCATGGTTACCACTAGTCACTATGAGCCCAGAGCTTGCCTGAGTTGTGGCATGACCCCTGCTGTCTCTCTGCCAGGGGCAGTGTCTGCCTCCCTGCACACTCCAACCGTGCAGCCTGGGGGGAGGGGGAGAAAGGACTCTATTTTCATGGTCAGGATGACTTCCTGCCAAGTTCTGGTCTAACATCAGGCCGGCCTGCCTTAGGTGGTGGCTCCCTGCCAGCCTGCCCGCTGACTAGTGCGGATCTGTATATCTGCCTGATAGGAGCAGTGGGCAGGGCACACAGGGCTCAGCTTACAGAGGGCTGAGGCACCTCCCAAAACATGGCCACCAATTCGTCACTGCCTGCCTAGAGTTCTGGTGCCTTGGTACCCGCACTTCCACCAGGTGAGTTCAGGCTGGGTGCCTCGGGGTGTGGGTGCTTTGGGTTTCTGGTCTGGGGCGTGGCTGGGAAGGCTGGCCTGTGGTTCAGTCCCCATGAGACACACAGCTTTAGTGGTGGGTGACTCTGCCCAGACCTAGAAGGTCTGGGAATGTGGGGCCCAGGGAGCATTCGAAGCTGTGTTCCTGTTGCATGGTCTTTGGGGCAGGGAGAGGCCGTTCCTTCTTCCTCCTGCACATTCCTGCTCCCTCCTGGCCTTCCCCTGCTCCCCTGCGGCTCGCCAGCTGGCATAAGCATCTCCTCTTCATGTTCGGAGGACTTAACCTGGTTCTTCCAGGTCCAGATTCCTGCGGCAACAATTAGTGAAACCTTATCTTGGCTGGGTGGCCAGGTCTGGGCAACCTAATGACGCTGGCTTCCAGGAACAGTAGTTACTTCTGTGATCCCATTTTCCAGATTAGGAAATCAAGGCACAGAGAGCTCCAACCACTTGTCTCAAGCCCCACAGCTGCTGACAGTCTGGGTTTGAACCCTGGGAGAGCCTGGCTTCTGAGCTGGCCGAGGAGGCGGCAGCAGCAAGGTGGGGGCTGGAACTTTCTGCTGGCCACCCAGGAATGGGGACCGGCCAGTGCATGAGGCTGGGTCCTGACTGGATCTTGGCTGACATGCTGAGGAAACCAGACCAGCATGATCCTTCTGATATAATGAAGGAAAACCCCAGTAAGAGAGACTGGTATTCTCCTTCCTCTAGCCCTTCCACTGCCCTGAATTTTGAAATAAGATCCTGCTTGTCAGGAGGTGAGTGGGAACAGATTACAGAAGTCCTGCTTCTCTCTCCTAATCTCTGCTGCTCACTGTCACGCCCGGTCAGTCCAGTCCCAGCCAGCCTGGCCCAGTGTCTCCCTCTTACGCCCTCCCTGCCAGCTATCTTTCTCTTCCCGCCTCACAAGACCAGCCTGAGTTCTGCTGGAAGAACTAACAGATGTTTGCACTGGTGATGGGGAAGTGTGCCTTTTTTGTTGGGGAGGGAGCTGATTTAAAACTACCCTGTGATCTCCAGGCTGGCCTGGGCAAGAGCGGGAGACAGGGCTGTCATGCCAGCATTCCTGCCCTCCAGGTTTGCTCTCTGGCCCTAGAGCAGGTCCCTGCAGGTCCCTGTGCCTCTGTCTTTGTATGCAGGGATGGCTCTTGCAGGCTTGTTACAGGTCATTGATCTTTCTGTTGGAACTCAAGCAGATCCCCTGCCTGTCTCCTTAGGCTCAGATGGGCTTCTCTCCCTGGGGGCTTCCTCTAACCCCACCAGGGTGAAGATTGGACATGGATGAACCTTACCCATAGAGATTGGCAGCTTCCTCGCTTACCCCACAATCGAGAGGCCCTGGCCAGAGGCCCTGCCCAGCCCCATAGGGTGCTGGGCTCAGCTCTTGGAGGGTGTTACCTGGACTAGCACAGAGCCCTGTCCACGCTTCCTGGATGCCGAGGCTGGGACCCTCGGAGCATCAGAGGGAAGGTCAGGTGGTGGAGCCAGTGGGAAGGCAGCGTCTCCACTCTTGTCAATGCTCCGTCTCAGGCCAGGCTGGGTGGCCACGAGAGTAGTAGCCACCACGTGGCTTTCTGGGCGGTTAGCTCATCTGCATGGCCTGGGGGACTGGTGAGAAGCTTCCTTGAGTCCCCTCATTTCTGGTCTCTGAGCCTCAGGAGCAGGCTCCCAGAGTTTTGCCTGGGGGATCGAGGTTGAGGAGGCTGGAGTGACTGTAGGGTCTGGGCAGCACAGGGGCCTGCCAAACCATGTGCTCTCATCTCCCAGGACCCTTCCTTCCCCAGGGAGTGCTCATGGCTGGTCCCAGGGAGCGGGGCTCTTAGCCACATGAGACAATGAGGAAGCCGACAACCCTGGGCGAGACCCAGGGACAGAGGGCACTCACTGGCAGACCCTCTGGGCCCTGCTTCTACTTGCCAGGCTTGCGTTTCCTTGGCATAGCTCTGGGTAGTTCTGACTTTGAAATGCAGCTTCCTGGGCCTGAGCCCACCCTTTGAAACCAGGGTCTCTTCGGGGGGGGGGGCAACTCTGCGAAAGAAAGTTTACTAAACACAGCTCTGAGTACTCCTCCCCTGCGCCCTCCCCCGCTTCCCTCCTTCTGGGATCTTGGCCAGGACTCACGCCTGTGTCGCCAGGTGAGGACGGTGGGTGCTGAGGTGACATATGCGTCTTAGCTGGGCTGTGGGGAGGGTGAGAAACCTCAGCCCCCTGAATGTCTGTTCTCAGAATGCTCAGGAACCCATCAGGTGGCCCTCCGCACCCCTGAAAATGGCAGACTCGATGCAGTGTTTGTGACCATGTGACCCAACTTGCAGTCTCTTGTCCAGGAGACTTGAGAGAAGTGGTCCCAGGCTAGGTCCTGATTGGAGGGAGGGGGCCAGGTTGGCCCCTGTCATTGCCCAAGTGACCTTGTCTCAGCAATGTCCCACTTCCAAGATTGTGGCTCTGAGAAATCCTTCCCGTGGCCACGCCCCCTTCCTCCCACAGTGGGACTTCCACAGGTTCCAGGGAGCCAGCTGACACATTTGGCCTGGATTATTTGTTTTTGAACAGGAATGAAAAGAGAGAGTGAGTAAGAAAGTCGGGAGGTGTTAACTGAGTGGGGGAAGGTCAGAGAGAGGGGAGGAATGATCTGGAAAGTCCAGGCATGTGCTTTTGAAACGGGTGCCAGCTCTGAGGTAATCCAGGGTGGCGGCCTGGCCTGGGCCCTGCCCGCGACTGACAGGCCGGAGGGCTGCTCTGCCAGCTCGGCCTGGGAGCCTGCCCTTGGCTTGCCGGCTGCTGCTGTTCGTGCCCAGCAGATTTGTTTCCGTTTTTTGGGACACCACGGGGGGGCTGTCATTCCCCTCCCGGTCTTCATTAATATTTCATTAATCATAGTGACCACTTACTACGTATTTAGAGGCTCTAAGTGCCAGGCTCCACGCTTTGTGGGCTTCTTGGGATGTGTCTGTATAACAACCTTAGAAAATAGTTACTGTTGTAGAGGAGCCAGCACCGAAGCACAGAGAGGTCAAATAACTTGCTCCAGCCCACACAGCAAGAAGGGGCCACTGACCCATTTTAGTATTTGAACATAGAGCTGTTGGACTCCAGAGCCCCAGCTGGTTGGTCACTGGACACAGGGTTTCTGTGTCGCTGTGATAGCCTCTGGTTGAGCTACTTGGCTCAGCAGGAGGGTCTGTGACCCAGTAGTTGTTCCAGCAGGTAATGTGAACACCTTTTAATCCACCTGGGTTCTGGCCCCTCCATGGCCTGTTTGGGTAGTAGGGAGGGGACCTCAGGAGTTGAAAGCCCAGCAAGCACAGTCCTGCCTGATTGACTGTCAAGATGTCCCTCAAGGGTGCCATGAGGTGTTCACTTAACTGTTGGATCACAGAGAAGCTGTTTCAGGCTGCGTGATTTGTTGTTGACTTTGTAATGTGGATGGAAGGAATCCCTGATCTCTCTCTGCCTTTGGCAGGCCACTTTAGCACTCAGTTTCTTTGCCTGTGAAATGGATTGAAGGGTTTTGGCAGAATCAATGGGAAGTGTTGCACAGAAGCCCTTTGTGTTGCATGCTGGATCCCTTAGTAAATGAGCATCTGGTCCCTTCTGAGCCCAGCCCCTGAAAGGAGATTGTGGGACTCAGCACTCACTCAGAGGAGGGAGCTGGAGGATAGTTCAACCCCTGCTCCCCGCTGGCCAGCGTGGGTTCCCCTTGGGAGAGGGGTAACAGCAGGCAGAGCCTGTGCAGAGTAGGCTGGGCCCCAGTGAGCTCACTTCCGTTTCCGGGAGTGTGACCTGTGCACTTACCCCCTCTCCGGGGGGCTGTTCCTGGCCCCTTGCCACCCCCAGTGCAGCTCTGACTTATACCATGTGATGGGCCTGGGAAGATGGACCCAGCTGTGGGAAGTCATGCTGACGGGGGACTGAGTATACAGGGGAATCCAGCTGCACAGGAAGCCAGGCCAGCAGCCTTTGGAAATCTCCAGGCTTTGCAGGCTGGACTCCCAGTGTGTATTGCTGTGAGGCCCTCTCCTGCCTGCAGCCAGAGCCCTTGACCCCTACCTGCTGGCTCCAGAGGTCCAGGAGAGGGATGTGGCTGTCTCCCTACGGTGGCTACCCATGCACAGTGGAACTCTGGCTGTAGTTCCTGCCTTCCCTGGCCCTGTTTTGGCTATGGTGCCGCTGCCCTGGGGCTGCCCATACAGGGAAGGGGCCCCTGCCAGCCCTGTACTCTCTAAGACTGGCCTGACTTCAGCCTTTGGGTGGGGCTGTGTCTGCGCTCAGTAACTGAGGGACCCCCAGGGACCCAGCATGCATGTATTGGGAGGCTGAAAAGTGGAATCCACCCACCCCATCCATGCACCACCCATCCAACATTTACGTGTGTGCTCACGGTCTGAGCATGAAAAAAGCCGTGTTTGGGGCTTGGAGCCAGAAGCCGCAGGGTTAACCCACGTGCCTGATGCGGGCCATGTGATACTGGGCACACACAGCTCTGCTGCCTGTGGGTCCTCATCTGTAGGGGCAGCGTGATGTGCAGGTTATGTGGGGCCCCAGGTGGCCTGCTTGAGAAGTGTGTACCTGTGAGAAGGTAGTCTGTGGTCACACAAGTGGATGTGACACAGAACAGTGAATCAAGAAGAGCACAGGGGTCTGGGCAGGATGGATGGGGTGTCCCCCGAGTGGGTTTCTTAGGCCCAGCCCAGGCAGCCGGCCATTTCCTCCCAAGCCCACGCCCCAGTCCTCCTGCTTAGAAACCAGCACCCTACCTACCCACTGAGTTGCCAGGCCCTAAGAAATCTGAGAAGCATCCCGCTACACATGGCTGCTTCCAGCAGATTCCTGAACCTGAGTACTCTTGTCCCCCTGCTCCAGCCCCTGGCTTTCTCCCCTCCAGAACCAACTGCCTGTCCTATGCTGTTCCCTGCAGTCTGATCCCTGTAGTGGCCTGCAAGGCCTCCCGTACCTTCCCCAGGAATACTGACTGAATTCTAGGGCAGCTCAGGAGGTGAAGCTCCATCTAACTGGAGCAACCAGGAAAGACTTCCTGGAGAAAGTGGCATCTTGTGGACCTTAGAAAGCAGGAGGTTGGTCTGGTGCAGAGATTAGGATAGAGGGCAAAGGGGCATTGTCACACCTCAGCAGACAACCACACATGGCGAAGATATTGCCAGTAGATGAATTGCTGGTGCCCACGGTCAGGCAAGGAATCAGAGAGTGAAATGCCTTATGCTGGGTCCACAGGGAGGCTGAGGTCCCAGCCTGATCAAAGGCCCAAGGTCGGAATAATGGCTGTAGGCACAGCTCATTGTGGGTTGGGTCTGTCTGGCGTTAAACTCCCACCCAGCTCAGGTGCCCCAGGAATGGTGAATGGAGGTGTTTGTAGGGGACCCGTGCAGCACAGAGGGACTGATAAAAGGAAGGGAAGGGACAGAGGCAGGCCTCAAAGCCTGCCCAGTCTGAGGCTCTGGGAGGCAGTCAGGAGAGGGCCCCGGGGACAGAAGGCAGGATGAATTAGAAGCCCAGGGAGGGAGAAGTGGCCAGGACCGGATTTCCCACTGGTTAGAAGGGGTGCCCCAGCCTGCCTCCCCAGCCCGGCCCGTCTCTAGCTCTTGGGCAAGTATCGTGAATGTGTTTCAAGGGCAGGGTCAGCTCCAATCCCTTGGTCACGGCTGCCTGCAGCACTGGGTTGAAGCCAAGAGAACATTTCTTTGGGGCCTGTGCATCATGTTGGAGCAGCTCGATCCACCCCAATCTGTTTAATCGGCACCCCCTCTCCAGCTCATTCACCTTTTTGGTTTGATCCATTTATCACTTGTTTTCACCCCACAGCTGCCACATATCTCACCTTCTCAGTGTGTCAGCCAGCAGGCTTGGTGATCTCCATGTGCCTCCTGTAGCCCCACAGCCACCCAGGAGGCCAGTGGCTGTCACTGGCCTAGAATCTCACAGCAGGTACCAGTATTCAAGCCAGACCTCTGACCTCAGGGCCTTTGCAGGAAACCAGGCAGGACACAGGCAAAGAAGCAAGGTGTGAGCACCAGCCCACCTCAGCATGGGCAGGGCGGCCAGCACGGACTGGCATAGCTGGGCCACCAATGAAACACCAATTGTCCTGTTTGGGTTCTCATTTGGGGAGACATACACAGTGGGCAGGACTGTAGGCTCTGACCTACCTGTTTCCACTTGCAAACTGGGTGACCTTGGGTACCTTCTGGGACCTTTCAGCTTCCTCCTCCAGGAAAAGGGCAGTTAACAGTCCCTACCTGTCAAGGCAGGTAGCAGCAGCACATGCGAGATTTGGAAAAGCTGTGCCTCTTGTTGACCTATGGAAGTAGGTGGCTGTGCCCGACCTGTGGTGGCGCAGTGGATAAAGCGTCAACCTGGAATCCTGAGGTCGCCAGTTCGAAACCCCAGGCTTGCCTGGTCAAGGCACATATGGGAGTTGATGTTTCCTGCTCCTCCCCCCTTCTATCTCTTTTCTCTCTCTCTCTCTCTCTAATAAAAATGAATAAATAAAATCTAAAAGAGAAGTGAAGTAGGTGGCTGCTGCTGCATCCTCATGTTAAAGATACAGCCCAGAGAGGTTAAGACATTGATCCTGGGACACACAGCAATAGCCCAGGCTATAGGTAGCTGTGCTGGAAGGGAGAATGCTGGGGGCTTCCAAGATAGGGCCGAACCTAGAGTCGAGGGCCCTGAGGTCAGCAGAGAAGGGAGGGAGTGCTTCTCACCTGGGAAGTACTTGCTTTGGGCTGTCACCTGGTGGGCTCAAGGAGGCTGGAGCCAGACCTGGGTTTAAATTCTATCCTACCTATGACTTCGTCTCGCTGTGTGTAAATGGGGACAGATGTGAGGTTTTAATGGAATGATGTAAGAGATGGATGCGGCACAGTCCTGGTCAGTGTGTGACAAGTAGTGCTGCTACTGAAGATGACATCAGTTTCTTGGAGGAGGTGGCCAGGCAGGGGATGGTGGCATCACCTGTGTCCTTCAGCTTGCGTGTGGCTGTGCATGCCAGCTGGGCAGGGCGAGCCAGCGCTCATGCAGGAGGGGAGGCGCTGCCATGCGATGCCGTCAGCACTCACAGGCCTCCTGTGGGGGGTGCCAGCTGGCTGTGATGAAGAAGTGACCAGACACCCGGCTGCGGTTGGTGGGGGGGCTGGGCGCTGATCACCTCATGGGGGTGGTGACCCAGAATTAGAGGGGACATCTTGATGCGGATAGGGTGCTCTGGGTGTCAGGCACCCAGGTGACTTCTGTTCTCACGGAGAGGCCGGTAAGGGGAGAAGGCCAGAAGCTGTGTCTTAGTTTCCTGTGACCCAAAAGAGGTGGCCACTCAGGGTGTGGGGGGCACGTTTAGGGGCAGTGTCCTTGCTGGAAGAGGGGGTTTTGAGGATGCTTGGTGTGAAGGAGGTGGGAATAAAGGACTGAAGTGTGCTGGGGACAGGAGCTGGCGAGGGAGGTATGGGCAGGGTCTGGTTTACGAGTTGGCAGCCTACGCAGCTGGGGAAGTGATTGTTGAGCTGCGGGGACTCGGGTCCAGAGAAGGAGGGCCTGCTCAGGGCTCTGGAGCCCTCTCTGTGCTTCTGAGTTGGGGTTTGCCTTGGAGCTGTAGGCTGTCCTGGTGTAGCACCGGCCGCTGGTGGAGTGAAGGCCACTTTCCTGAGAGCAGGGCTTTGCCCCATGACATACATGCACCATGCAAGCCCTGGCAGCAGCTCTGGTGGGAGTGGCCTCTGGGCGCACTGCCAGGCACAGCCCAGTTTTCTCACCTGGAGGGTAAGTGTGTAGTCCCAGGCAGCCTCGTTTTGTGGCCAGGGGAAGGGGCACGTTGATGTTTTGGAGACAGGAACTGGCCTGGGTAAGAGGCTGCCCTCCCATTCCTGTGTGCACCCAGCTCTACTTCCTGCCTCAGTGGTGCCCACTGGCCCTCCAGCCTTGGTCTCACTGGGCGCTCCGTCCCCATCATCCTCTCCCAGCCAGCCAGTCAGTAGGGGGCAGTGGAGGTCTCGAGTCCTTGGAGAGGACTCAGTGGAGCAAACGTTTTACAATTCTGACCCTAGTGTCTCCTGTCACACCCCCAGTGACTTCCTTCCCTGCTAACGTTTTTCCTGGAGTTGTCATGCTGGGCCGGGTGGGGGGCCAGGCCAGGAGTGGAGGCCCCACCAGGCTGTGGATGAAACAGGACTGTGTTGACACAAACGTGGGTCGACCCCCATTCTCCCTGCAGCCCAAAGGGAAGAGGCCTCGTGGCAGCCCCTTGGTAGGTCCTGACCCAGCTCTGCACATAGAGGAACAGGGACCTGGCCCTCTGGATCCCCCAGGGCGGGCCCAGCCCAGGGTCCGGCTGACGGCTCCTTGGAGCATTCCATCTGCTTGGCCAGGTGATGCCAGCAGCTAACGTTAGGACGGCCAAGACGCTAAGAAGCATGTGTCCTCCTGATTAAAAAATTAACTTTATTTTTGTGATTTTAAAAAATCACACCTACTCGTGATTTTTTTTTTTTAAACCAGAAAACTATAAAGAAAGGGATCAATTATAATTGCATTCTACAGAAATATTCACTGTGAACGTTTCAGTGTTTCCTTCCAGTCTGTTTTTTCTACACTTGCACTTAATACAAATGATTAAAAACCAAACCGAACCAATCCAACTTCTCCCTGATATGCACAACAGTGCTCTGTCACTGAGATTTCAGTTTCCCCTCTCTCTTTGTCTGAGTCTTGCCTCACAGAAGGGTTGGGCCACATTTATGGAAGGTTAACCCTTTCTTGGCTGATGGGACTTGGAGAGAGACTGGGCATTTTCAGCAGAGTGAACCTGGGCTTGGGCTGGGAGGCGGCTGTGGGCCTGCGGGGTGCTTTCTCTTTTTATCTTGTGATGTTATCTGTAGGGTGCAGTGAGTAGTAAATGATACTCTTATTGTGTTTTGTCTTTGTCTCTGTTGCCTTCCTCCACCTATTCATCCACCAAGTCGGGGGCTGAGACTGTGGTTAGAGAGAGGAAGACACTCTACTCCCTGACCCAGGGTTCCAATTAGAATATGAGATTCTGGGAGATTAGACCACTGGACTGCCCTGCCTCAGAGGGGAGCACAGGAAGGCTAGTGGGAAAGGGGCTGGCTTTGGAGGAAGCCAGCTCCTACCCCTTCTTGCTGTGTGGCCTGGGGCAAGTTGCTTAACCTCTCTGTGTCCATTTCCTAGTGTGTTAAAGGGAGAGTGCTAATGGGAAGGCTCGCATGGGCAGGCTCGAGGACCTAGGAGGACATGTGGAGAGCTCAGGGGACAGTGCCCGCACTTAGTAAGCTTTTTCTCGATGTTAGCTTTTGTTGTAGTTGGTGTTCTGAGAATATTCTTAGATCTTGGGACACTGATGGTCACAGATGGAATGCTTTTTCTGGAAGCACTCAAGTGGGGACTACAGATGAGGGAACAGTTACAGACTAGTGAGCTGCTGCCCAGAGCAGTCACAGTTCTCAAAAGGGAGATGGGCATCCCTGGGGTCCCCTCTCCCAGAAGCCCACTCTCATGCACTGGTCACCTGGAAGCTTTGCCCTCCAGGCCCTGGTCATTGCCTGAGACTCGGCCTGGTGGCCCCTGCCCTGTATGTAGCGTGAGGCAGCCCCTCACAGAACAAGGAGTAGAGTGGCACCTGGACCGGATTAGGGCGGCTGGGAGACGGGGGCTGCAGGAGGCAGGCCACTGCACGTCTGCCATGGTGACCCTTCTAGATAGAGGGAGCAGGGACAGGAATGAGGTCCCCCGGACTGGTGGCACGCTGGTGTTCAAGTAGAGAAGGGGCCAGCCAACACAGGGCCAGTCCTTCCCGACCAGGTGCGCTGAGTGGCCGCTGCAAGTCTGTGCGACAGGACCGTCCTGTCCGGGCCGGGGCCGGTCCCTCCACACCTGAAACAGCTGCTGCATCCCCGGGCACTGACTTGCTGGCTTCGTAGGGGCACAGAGAGGGTTGGCCGCAGCTGGACTCTGACTTCTGACATCAGAGCAGAACCCAGCCTTGCCAGGACAGGCTGTAGATAGCGAAGATGGGATCATTCTGCAGAGGAAGAGGGGCAAGGCTGGGCTGTATCTCTGTACCCCCTTCGCTGCAGATTTGGCCCAGAGTGCACCCTTCTCTTCCTTAGCTCCCACCCCCTTCCTGGGGCCCTTCATGTTCCATGTTGGTTTCCTTTCCTGTCCCCTCCCTCCCTTAGCACAGCACGGTCTGGTACTAATTAAGGTTTTCCGCCCTCTGCTTAATGCACGGCCCAGAGGGGAGCTTGTGTGGGGCCTCCCCTACCAGGAGTGGGGGCTTCCCCGGCACGGAGCCCTTGTCTTCCTGCCCCCCCAACCAGACGTGTGTGTGTGTGTGTGTGTGTGTGTGTGTGTGTGTGTGTGTGTGTGTGTGTGTGTGTGGTTTGGTGCAGGAAAAGTAGCTGTAGTGGTCTGTGTAAGTTGCTCACTTCTCCACTTGTCGGAGGTCCCTGGGCTCGGTGTCTATGGGCCAAGCTCTCAGCACTTGCTGGGAGAGGCAGGGCCCCTTCCACCCCACCAGGCAGCTGCTCTTGGCCTGCTTCATATTGAACAGGGTGTGGTGGCAGGACTGACTCAGGCTCTGGGATCCTGGCCCTGCTCCAGCCACCCACCTGGGCTATGTTCCCTTTGTCCTCCCAGCTGCTGGAGGGAGAGGGCAGAAGAGGAAAAGGGTTACCAACGGTTAAGGGAGCCATGGTGGGGTCCTATCAGCCTGCGAGGGTCCCTCCATGGGCTGAGGACAGCCCCATAACATCTCGGGGCACCCCCGTGACCCCCTCTTTTTATCCACCCTCAAGTCTGAGGTTTCTCTGGATTCACCCCCTCTTCCCACCAGGCCTGAGGTTGGTATTTGCTCTTGCAATGAAGCAGAGGAGAGTGAAAAGTGTGGGTTGTGTGAAGCCCGGAAGAGTTGGCTCCCCCTTCTTGCATGTGGACCTAGGCTGGTGGCCTGGGGCCTCTACTAATTCACAAGGGTGGTTGGTTCCTGGAGACTAAGGCCAGGCTCCAGCTGTGGCCACTGCCACTAGAGGTGCGACAGGAAAGGCAGCAGCTCCCTCTGTTGGCTGGGACCTCAGGCTGCCAGGGCCGATGGGGCCCCTTGATGGTGACAGCACTCCTGGTGACCAGGGTTTCCTGTGGACCTCACACGGTCTTAGGGCTCTTCACCTGGAGTAAGTACTTTCTTTAATCGTCTCAACAACCCCTTGACTCCAATTCTGTTATTATTCCCATTTCCCAGATGAGGAACCTGAGGCACCGGAGGTTAGTAACCTGCCCAGGGCCAAACAGCTAGTGGGTGTGGCACAGGGAGGGTCTGAATTCAGGAAGCCTGACTCCAGAGCCTGGTTCCTAACCCTTTTCGGACCTCAGACATAGCTCTCATCTCAGGTCCAGAGAGAGGCAGTAACTTGGCCAGGGTCACACAGCTGGTCATTGGCAGAGCTGGAGTCATGGCTCCCAGAGCCTGATTCTGTGGCATTTCAGGGAGTGGGTGTCTTGGTGTGGCATGGCTACCAAACAGCCTCCAGCCAGTGGCCAGGCAGGGAGTGGAGCTACCTGCCCTGCACTGGCCTGGAGGCAGAATCAGACTTGAGGTGGGGTGGAGGTGCCAGTGGTCACTGGTCAGCGCAGCCCCTTTCCCACATGTCGTTCCAGAAGGACATTAACACAAGACGGGACAGCTGGTGGAGACGTACACCTTCCAGGCTCACGAGCAGCATTACTGTTAATCAGAACCTTTGCAGTTCTGTGGGGCCTCTGTGACTTAGCCCTTCTCCCCACCCTTGACCGCCTTGCACGTGGTTAGCATGCATCTGAGGATGTGGTCAGTGTGTTGCCTGCACTGCAGGTGTGCTATGAGTGTGACTGAACAGCACGCGTGTCAGAACAGCGGCATAGGTACAGAACACGTTTGCTCTGAGCCCTGCCTTGGTGTGTCAGCGAGGCAGGACTTCACAGGGGCCTCCGTTCTGCTAAGTCCACACACTTCACTCGCATGGGGATAGAGCTGGGCAACGTGGCTGCAAAGAAGCAGTTTACCAGCCGTCTTTGCTCACACAACCTGACTCTGCATGTCTGTGCCTTCGTCCCTGCTCTCCATGCTCGCCGCTTGCTCCTCAACTTGATGGGCTGCGTGAGGTTCACCTGGCCATCCCACACTGCAAGGGTGCCTGCAGGAACTGATGGGCAGGCAAAGGTTAATGGTGGACCCAGTTCATGACTCCTTCTCCAGCTTTCCCACGGAAAGGACAGGAACAGGAACAAGAAGCCTGCTCTTCCGAGGCAGGGGTGGGTGGGGGTGCAGCCAGCACCTCTGCAGAGGCCCCTCTGAGCTGTCTGCTGACTTCTGCAGGCCAGCTGTTCAGAGCAGCCCAGAGGCGAAGGGAGGGCGTTCAGTAAGCTGGGGATGGAACGAATGTGGGATTCATTACTGGAGTTTGGCAATGCAGAGAGCTGCACTTTCTCCCCTGAGATAGGATGGGGGCAGGGTCCTCCTGGAGGCCCTGGGCGAGGGCCAGGGGGTGGGGGTGTCAGGTGGAGCCCGTCCCCTCCCCCGCCACTGAGCTGGGGCCCTGCTTCCTCTGCCGCAGCCCTTCCCCGTTCTTCTCCCTCTCGTGGCCCTTGGCCCCTGCCACCTACGGCCTCCTGTTTTGCTGCACTGGCTTCTCTAGATGGAAGCTGGGGCGGGTATGGGCCAAGGCTACTTCCTGGCATCCAGCCCCCATCCTGGGAGTGACTGACAGCTGCTACCACCCCTGCAGGGTGGGCTGACTGTCCTGGTTTGGGGAGGACAGCAGGGAGAAGGCCAGGGTGCCACTACTTAGGACAGAACATAAAGAACATCTCCAAGTGTTTCTTCAGCAGGGGCGCTGCTGGGTTCTGGGAGCTTTGTCTGGGACTCGCCAACAGTTGATTGTGGATCAGGGAGCAGTGCTCCCTCTTGGATTCCTGGGATCCCCTTGTCCCACTCTCTGTTAAGAGGAAGAGAGAGGCCCAGTGAGGAAGAGCCATCCCCAAGGCTACACAGCCCAGCCAGTTACTGCGATACTGTGATTTGGGGCAGTTTATCCTCTTTGGCTTCAGTTGCTCAGGGCCCGTTGGGGCATAATGAGAAAAGCCAGACTCCTGGGAGAGAAGTGAGACCCGTGTGTGGCCTGAGTCTGGGACCCGTGGCCTGGTTTCCAGGATCCAGGAACACAGCACTGATCCCTTCACCCCGTGACCTTTGTGACTGCTTTGTGGGAAAGCAGGGGTCCCCTGGACATGTGGCTGCTTCTCTTTTGGAGGAAGGGGGTCCCTCCATGAGGTGGGCGGAGCTCAGCATCCAGGGATCAGGTGAGGCGCTGTGGCCTCCTGTGGGTCTGGTGAGGGAGGAGGCCACAGACGCTGGCTGCCCCCCTCAGTGACCATGGCCTGCCCAGGCATCCTTCGACAGCAGCCAAGGGCTCTGCCCGGGAAGCTCCGGTGATCTCCAGTATTGTCCTGGAGGGCTCACTGTCAGTGAGTCACGGATGGAGCTTCTCAGGAGGATGACCTTCTGCTCCCCCACCCCCTTCAGATACATTGTCCCATTTTAATGATGAATATACCTGGGTCCCTTAGCTAAGTGCTGGAGCTGGGAACTCAAGCAGGCAGCCTCCTGGGTTTGTGATCCTATCATTCACCTCCCTTCAGGGCCTGGCTTGGTGAGGTCAGCAGAGTGATGACTCCCAATGATGGGCACACGCTAAGCCCCAGGACGTGTGTGCTGGTGCTGAGTCCCTAAGTCCAGGGGCAAAGGGGAACCAAGGTTGCAGATAGAAGTGGCCGATCAGCTGGCTTTAACATGGGAATTGTCCTGGATAATCTGGAAAGTTTATCCAGGACAATCGCACAGGTCCAGTGTAATCACCAGGGTTCTCGCAACCAGACGGGAAGAGTCCTGTCCGTGATACTATGTGAGAATGACGGCCTCTCGAAGCTGCAGAAGGCCTGTCCCTCTAGAGCCTCCAGATAGAGCCAGCCTGCTGACCCCTTGGTTTTGGCTTGGTGAACCCATATTGGATTTCTGCCTTCTATAACTATAAGGTGACAAGTCACTGTTGTTTTATTTTTAAGTTACCAGATTTGTGGTAATTTGTTACAGCGGCAAAAGGAAGTTAGCATGGTCAGGAAGTGGGGCTGCTCTTCTGGAAGAGTTCAGGAGGGATTCCTTGTGTCTCTGGATTACCTGAGCCCTGGAAGATTCAGGGCTCCCCTAGACTCTCCCAGCCCCCAGAGTGTACAAGGAGGCTCCCCCGGGCAGGGTTGGAAAGAAACCAGGGGAAACAGTCTCCGCTTCTCGCAAATGAAGGAAGGGTGAGGGTGGGTTCTCCTGCCTCCTTTTTGTGTTTTTTTCTTCCTTTCAGAATTAGAATCCTATAGCTGAAACAAATTTGGGGGATCATCTATTTGATATGCAAATAAGGAAACAGGAGCCCTGGGAAGTTGAGTGACTGGCAGAGGGGCACACAGGAAGGTCAGGCCAGATTTCTAGCTCCTCCTTCCCAAAGTGCTTTCCTCCTGGTGGTGGGGAAGGTACCAGGAGTGGACTGTCAGGGAGCAAACCGGTTGGGAGGGTGTGGAGGAGCTGCTGCTGCAGCAGGTGCTGGACTTTGGGTCCCTTCCTTACAGCCTTGCAGCTCTGGGAGCCCCCAGACCCAGAGGATGCCCCAGCTAGGCAGAGTTGGGAGAGTGTTAGGCATCCTGCATGGGCATGGGCCTCCTGCAGGTGTCTGCAGGCTGCCCAGGGCTCCTGGGACCTTGCTGATGGGGTTGCAATGTCTGCCTTCCCCCATCACCACCTGGGCCAGCTATGAAACAGTCATTTTTAGAGCTGCATGGGGCCCAGGTGAGCAAATTCCTGCTCCCTACCTGCTCTGATCATTCTATCCTGGGGTTTGGATGTCAAACCTGTAGTCTCAGGTGCCTCTGCCCAGAGTGTTGCTTCCCCCTGGGCAGGGCCTCTTAGGACTCTTAAGAATGACCTCAGTGGACTGTGCACTGTCTTCAGGTGCCCAGATGCTTGCTAAGTGCTACCAAACCACGTGGGTTCCACCTATCACCTCTTTGAACTCTGTGTCTCCTCCCTGAGCTGGCAGGGCCTGTGTCTGTGCGACTCAGGCCCCGGACCTGACTCCATGGTGGCATCCGGGGGACATGGTCCACAGGCACCGAGTGAAGGCGTGAACAGACAACTTCTGAATCATCCAGTTCTCGTTCTAACTTGTCTATTGTGTGATAAAATATTTTGGCATCTCCTATTTTTAATGAACTTTAAAGAAACTTTATTTTTGAGGTAATCTTAGACTCACCAGAAGTTGCAAAAGTCATAGAGAGTCCTATGTGCCCATCACCTGCTTCTCCCCACAGGGACGCGTTACAGGCCTCAGTGCATGACAAACAAGGTGCAGTCACTCAGCTGCAGGCATAGCTGGCTGTCACTGGTTCTACAGGCACCCACTTTTGTTGTGTGATTCTACGAAACATCACCACGTGTGTGGACTCATATAACCACCATGATCAGGGTGCAGAAATGTTCCAGCCCCACAAAGACTTTTGCCTGGCGGGGGCTTGACAGTACCATACAGTACACCTGTATTTCCAGCTTCTTCACTGAGTATTATGTTTGCGGGATTCCTCTCCCTCCCTCCCTCCCTCCCTCCCTCCCTCCCTCCCTCCCTTCCTCCTTTCTTCCTTCTTCCCTCCCTCTTTTCTTTTCTTTTCTTTTCTTTTCTTTTCTTTTCTTTTCTTTTCTTTTCTTTTCTTTTCTTTTCTTTTCTTTTCTTTTCTTTTCTTTTCTTTCTTTCTTTCTTTCTTTCTTTCTTTCTTTCTTTCTTTCTTTCTTCTTTCTTCTTTCTTTCTGTATTTTTCTGAAGCTGGAAATGGGAGGCAGTCAGGCAGATTCCCGCATACGCCCGACCGGGATCCACCTGGCACGCCCACCACGGGGCGATGCTCTGCCCATCTGGGGCGTTGCTCTGTTGCAACCAGAGCCATTCTAGTTCCTGAGGCAGAGGCCATGGAGCCATCCTTAGTGCCTGGGCCACCTCTGCTCCAATGGAGCCTTGGCTGCGGGAGGGGAAGAGAGAGACAGAGAGGAAGGAAGGGGGAGGGGTGGAGAAGCAGATGGGTGCTTCTCCTGTGTGCCCTGGCTGGGAATCGAACCTGGGACTCCTGCATGCCAGCCCGACGCTCCACCACTGAGCCAACTGGCCAGGGCCTTCTTTTCTTTCTAAAATGTACTTCTTACAGAGAAATTTTGCAGGCGAGTTTTGGCTCCAGCATTAGGGTTTTAAAGCACAGATGCATGAAAGACGTCACTAATCAAAACTCTTCGTGTCCGCCAACAGTTTCTTTTTGTTCCTTTTTCACTTCCAACTCAGAGCCCCTGCGCTCTGGAAGCTGGCAGATGCCTGGGTCCCGGGTGTCTTCCTGCCCACATGCCCTGCGAGTGCTGCGGTGGGAGGCAGAAGGCAGCTGCATCGAGCGCCTGCTTGGGTACTGGGCACCGTGCCAGTTTGTGTATATACTGTGTCTCTCCTCTTCATTCTCAAATTCTGGTGAGGGAGGGATCCCTCTCCCCTTTTGATAGATGAGAAAACTGTTTCCCAGAGCTTAAGAAATCTACCCGAAGTCACTTGGCTCATAAATGGAGGCAGATTTGAATTCCCGTCCTTCTGACCTCAAAGCCTATGTTTTTCCTGATGAGATGGAGAGTTTGGCAGCCTCCCGAGACCCTGAGGCTCTGGGTGGCTCATAGATGGGATCCCTGGCCCCGAGCAGGGAGGCTCTGGCACCAAGGATGCCTAGGTTTGTGAAGGGAAGGTGGGTCAGTGTCCCCTCTCTGAATAAACAGATGAGGAGATGTTCCAGCCTCTTCACAATCTGGAATTTCCTGAGCTCCCAGTTCTGGGAGGAGAGAAAGGAGGAGAGAGCTGGTCTGGGCTGGTTTGGGCTCAATTCAAACAAGCTTCTTTGTTTCCCATGAGGAAGGATTTACCTGCTCAGTGTCTTTGCTAACGGAGCGAAGGGTTTCAGGCATTCCCACTACTAGCCATCTGGGGCTGACAAAGGCCTCATCTCGTGTATACAGAGCAGCTATGAAAACCCTAGACCTCTGGCCTGAGGCCTCTGCCCTAAAGGAAAAAACAGAGCTTCCTTTGGCTAGGATGTTTTCTGCCAGGTCATGAAAACAGGCCTGGAGCCTGACTAGGCGGTGGCGCAGTGGATAGAGCGTCAGACTGGGATGCCGAGGACCCAGGTTTGAGACCCTGAGGTTGCCAGCTTGAACGCGGGCTCATCTGGTTTGAGCAAAAGCTCACCAGCTTGGACCCAAGGTCGCTGGCTCAAGCAAGGGGTTACTCGGTCTGCTGAAGGCCCGTGATCAAGGCACATATGAGAAAGCAATCAATGAACAACTAAGGTGTTGCAACGAAAAACTAATGATTGATGCTTCTCATCTCTCCATTCCTGTCTGTCTGTCCCTGTCTATCCCTCTTTCTGACTCTCCCTCTCTCTCTCTGTAAAAAACAAAACAAAAACAAAAAAACAGGCCTCGAGCTGAGGCCCTGGGGTCAGGAGCTTCTCAGGGCTTTCAGAGCCCTTTGACATCTTAGCTTGCATCAGCCTCCCCCAAACTCACGGGGAGGGCAGGGAGTTTGAGCAACCTCCTTGCAGGACAGAGAGTTCCTTGTACTTGGTTTACAGGTGAGTAAACTGAGGCTCAGGGAGGTTGTGACTTGTCTCCTGGGTCACCTGCAAGTTAGACGCAGGAAAGCTCATGGCTTGTTACTCCCCAGTGCCACTGAAGATTTTTTCTGTTTTTTAAAAAACCTGCACAATCTCAGATGGCAAACACCTGGGCGCCTCTATCTAGCCTGAGGAGCAAACGTCGGGCAGCCCCATTTCCTTCCTGCCACGAGTGGTTGCCAGGTGACGTTAGGACATTTGCCACACAGCTCCATTTCTCGGTGAGACAAGGCGCTGCCTTGCAGGCTGCAGAACCGCAGACACTGGGGCGTGCATGGGTAAGCCTACTTCTGCGGCTCCCCCGTATCTGTGCACCAAGGCCATGCACTCCAGTGCCCATAGGGCCAGTCGCGCAATTCAGCGGGGGCGGGGGCGGGGGCGGGGTTCAGCTCGCAGAAGTGCCCTAGCTTTCCGTGCTCTGCGCAGTGGGCATCCGGGCTGTCTTCAGGGTTTTTGCCTCAGTAAACAGTGCCCCCAGATCGTTCCTGTGTCTCGTGGTAACTTAGGAATCTGGGTTTAAAGTATGATTCCAGCCCCTGTGGTTGTCCCAGGTAAGCATCCTACCTGTGGAGCTCAGAGTTCCTGCTCCTGCTTGAACCTGTGTCCAGATTGGATGGAGTGATCTGATGATGTCTGGCCTGGGGCAAGAGCAGAGCCGAGGGGCTTACAACATGTAAACCAGTGTTTTCCAAACTTTTCTCTGTGGGACCATTAATAAGCATTATAGAGGCAAAGGGGTTCCATGGTCCAATAATTTTGGTGAACAGTTTAAACAAAAAAAAGAAGAAAAAAAAGAGAAAAACCACTTGCATTGCAAAATTTAATACGTTTAGTATACTGATATATACTTGTCAATATCCAAAAAGAGGGACTGAAAAGGTAGCAGTTGCCTAATTTATTTGACTGCAGAAATCTGGGGGGCTGGTTACTGCCTGGCAGGCTCTCCTGCTTTAACAGACTTTGAGAACCAGGAGCCCAGATTGCTGGCCATGGGTGGGGAAGGTGTAGATCTGCCATGGAAAGGGTTTTCTTTTTTTTTCTTTTTAGGTATCAGGAAGGAAAATCTTTTTCTCCACCCTCTTAGGTTTAGTTTAGTAGTTGGGGGTCTGCAAATTAATCTGACAAGAGCTACATTCGCAGGAGAGTAGACAGATTTAATCACATCCATGTAGGGGTTCATGGAAAAATGTGATTCAAAGGGGCTGTGAGAATTTGGGGCTTGTATGCCCTCTTAGTAGGGGAAGAGGAGAATGAGAGGACTGACAGGAAGACATAGGACATTTTGGAAAGATAAGTGAACCCTTTGGAGAATAGGTGGGAGGGATGTTAGCTTCGTTACTGTGTCTACTTAGGGTTGGTGTAGACACTTATCTTTTGTGGTGAGAGTCAGTCTTCCCTGGTGGCTCAGACGATGGGATTCATGACAGGTGAGCTCTGGAAGCCTCTGCTTTTAGTCAGGTAAGAGATTTCAGGAACTCAAACGCCTGCTGGAAATAATTTTCATGGCACAGTGGCATGTTCTGGGTCCCTTCCTGGACGCCCTTCGCCTGTTCTCTTCCTTCTCAGCCTGGTAGTGGGCAGTGTGGAGACCCTTAGTAAAAAGCCCATTGGCTCGGCCACGGCCCCTTGTGCGTGTTCAGGTAGCAAGAACTCACGGATCTTATGCATGTAAACCTAGTGTGAGCTCAGGATGATTTTGTGATTTTGTGCTGGGTTCATGGTGGTCCCAAGGCAGGACGGGACCTCCAGAGGGCAGAGCTGCTTTGGACAGTAGGACTGTTGGCCCTCAGCCCCCGCTCCGCCCATGTGGCTCTTGTATACATTCAGCTCATTTTATCAAGCTCTTGCTTAGTCTTGGGTGTGTGGGTCTGTCAGTCCTAACCAGTAGTTCTCAACCCTGACTGCGTCCTAGAGTCCCTTGAGAAATTAAAAATACCAACCCAGGCATCTGTATTGCTTAGACCAGGGGTCTCAAACTCGCGGCCCACCGAACAATTTTGTGCAGCCCGCAGACTAATCCACGAAGTGAAAAAGAAGACTTTAATCCTTAGAAATTTGGTTAGTAGCCAACCAAAACTAATTTAGCAATTTACTTTGGGTTAACACATGCTTTGCCTTAGACGGTCCCCTTAAGTGGTAATGTGCCCCAGGATTGAGAAACTTTCCTGCCCTTACTATGTCCCTCTCCACCCTGTCTCGGAACTTCAGTCCGCCTCTAAATACCAAACCATTTATTGTTTGACTCAAAATACTACCATTTTAGCTGCTGTGCTCTTGTTCTGGTCCTTGTTTCAGTGTGAGGAGGTCTGTGGCCCCTGATGCCGACCTGGAGCTCCCCCACCTGGCCGCCTTCCCTCCTGACACCCCTGAGCGAGTGCTCAGGGCCAAACTCCTCCCCTGTGTGACACACTTGGTTTCTTTTGGTCACTGAAATTAGTGCAGGGTCTGATTGTTTTATTGCCTGGTGTTTAGGATTCTAGTTTTCTGTCTGCAAAAAATTTTCAGCCCTGGGGTGCATGGTGGGGAGGAGGTCATGGAAATGTGTCTGGGGCTACTTTGAGCTACAAAGTGACCCACTCCTGAACAATAGAGTTGGCTGTAGGTGAATAACAATGTTCTGAGTGAAGATTTAATTAAACACATTGTTGATACAATGATAGCTTTTCAAAAGGAAAAAGGAAAGTGTATTATAGGTCCTTGGGAGGGGAAGATGCAACTTGATGGTTGGGGTGGGAGGAGCCCTTCTTAGGAGGGAGGAAATGGGCCTCCTAGCCACCATTCTTGAGGCTGTTGCCTAGGAGACTCAGGAGGAGGTGAGTAAGTCAGCCTGGCAGGGGTTCCAGGTTGGGGTGGGACTCAAAAAGCAAGAAAGATGGGGGAGTTGCTGGTCACATCTGATGGAGAGCATCTGGAGGGCTTCCTAGAGGTGGTGACTTTTAATGGGATTTTAGGTGAGGTTTGGGAGACAACAGGGACTGAATGAAAAATGTAGGTTTTCATAAAACAGCAGGCTGCAAAGATGTGACTGAGCTGGGAAGGGGGTCAAGACCAGAGATGTCAGCCTGGGGTGATGGCTGAAGCTGGCAGTGGAGGTGAGGAGACTGAGGTGAGGGAGAGGAGACTGTTTAAACCCTTGCTTTGGGGGATGAGGAGAGGAAGGAGGGTGGTTAATGCATGTCACGTGCTGCCCCAAGGTCAGATGGGTTGGAACTGGATGTTGGTGATGGGGATTTTTTTCTAGAGCTGGGTTTAGATAGTGAGACGCCAGACAGCAAAGTTTCCAAAGTGAGTGGGTGGTGGGGAGATAGAAACCACAATGGAGAGCAACTGTCAGGAGGCTGGGCTGTTCAGAGAGGGAGAAAGGTAACAGCTGGAGGAGGTAACTGGGCCAAATCAAGGGGGGGGGGGGAGGTACTTGTTGAATTAGGGAGAGCCCAACCATTCCCCCTAGGTCAAGGAACTGGAAGAAAGAGAAAGATGTCAACCAAATGTGGCAAAAAAACCCCAGGCACTATAGCCCTGTTCTGCTAGGAGAAACTTTGCAGGGACCTGCCCACCCAACCCAGGACACCATAGGGGCTTGTGTGGGCACCAGCACCTGTCTGAGTGCCAGCTCGTAGCATGTGGGATCCCGATATGCTGGCAGACCCAATTTTTGAACCCGCCCAGCCCTTCCCCTGTGCCGTGTGCTGGGATCCCAGCCACAGGCCTACAGATGAAAGGGGATATTTTTCATGGTGTTTGGTGGGAAGCATCAGCTATATTCCATGCAGTCTGCCCGTGGTGGGTTGGAAGAGTTGGTAGGAGAGCTGAGCTTTGTGCCCACAGCCAGGCTTTGAACAGGGGAAAAGTGAAAGGCCTGGGAACTAGGGTAGGGGCAGGTGTGTGCACATGTGAGTGTGTGTGTGTGTGTGTGTGTGTGTGTGTGTGTGTGTGTATGTGGGGAGGTGCCATATAACCACTTCCCCTCCTTTCTGCTAATGCTGCTGCCTGCTAGAGTGAAGGTATGTTGGGCATCACGTGGGTTTCCCTGCACTGTGAGCAGGAGACAGCTCCCAGACTATGCTCTTCTCCAAGTAGGCCCAGTTAGATGAGGGAACCCTAACCCCCCACTGTGGCTTCCCTGCTACTGGACAGCTGACCTGTGGGGCTGCTCACCAGATGCCTTGGGATCCTCTTTCCACTGCAAGGCAGCCTTGTGCCCAGTGAGGTGGACTCCCTCTGCTTTGTGGGTGAGGGTTGAGCGGTAGCCTTGGGAAATCTCACAATCTCTCAGGGTTGGGGGAGACCCTGTTCTGCTCTGGACACATGGCCTGGAGACCGTCCCTTCAGCTGTGGGTGTGGCTTCTTTGTTGGCGTAAGAAAGCTCACAGCTCATGTGGGCTGAGGCTGGAACTGTGGGCTGCGTGGCCACCTTAGCAAGTTACCACAACTTGGCCTCAAACAGAAACTTATTCTCTTACAGTTAGAGAGGCCAGAAGACTGAAATCAGGGTGAATGAGCTCAGTCAGGGTGTCAGCAGGTTGGCTCCTTCTGGAGGCTACAGGAGATGACCCTCCTCGCCTCACCCAGCTTCTGCTGGCTGCTGGCAGCCTTTGGCTTGTGGCCACATCACTCTACAACTGCTCTCCATCATCACGGGGTCATCTTCTCTGTATTCTTCAAATTCCCCTCTAAGCCTCCCTCAGAAGGATACTTGTGGTTACATTTAGGACTTACCTTGATAATCCAGGGTAATGCCTGCATCTCCCAGGCCTTAATCACACTTGCAGAACCTTTCCTGCCATAGAAGGTAACACCAGTTCTAGGATGAGGGGCACAGGACTCATGATTTCTCTTAGGGCTCTCTGGGTTTTTTGTTTGTTTGTTTTTGTTTTTTCAAGTGAGAGGAAGAAAGATAGTGAGACAGACTCCTGCATGTGCCCCAACTGGGATCCAATGGGCAATACCTGTCATGGGCCAATGCTTGAATCAACTGAGCTATTTTTAGTGCCTGAGGCTGAATCACTCAGACCAACAGAGCTATCTTCAGCACCCCAGGCCGACACTTGAACCAACAGAGCTACTGTCTGCGGGAAGGGAAGAGGGAAAGGAAGGGGAGAGGGAGGGGGGAGAGAAGCACATGATTACTTCTCTTGTGTGCCCTGACTGGAAATTGAACCTGGATGTCTATATCAGGGGTCAGGAACCCATGTCTCGCGAGCCAGATGTGGCTCTTTTGATGGCTGCATCTGGCTCGCAGACAAATCTTTAATAAAAAAAATAATAACAGGCCCTGGCCGGTTGACTCAGTGGTAGAGTGTCAGCCTGGCGTGCAGGAGTCCTGGGTTCGATTCCCGGCCAGGGCACACAGGAGAAGCGCCCATCTGCTTCTCCACCCCTCCCGCTCTCCTTCCTCTCTGTCTCTCTCTTCCCCTCCCGCAGCCAAGGCTCCATTGGAGCAAAGTTGGCCTGGGCGCTGAGGATGGCTCTGTGGCCTCTGCCTCAGGCGCTAGAATGGCTCTGGTTGCAACAGAGTGATGCCCCAGATGGGCAGAGCATTGCCCCCTGGTGGGCGTGCTGGGTGGATCCTGGTCGGGTGCATGTGGGAGTCTGACTGCCTCCCCGTTTTCAACTTCAGAAAAATACAAAAAAAAAAATGATAATAACATTAAAAATATAAAACATTCTAATGTATTACAATCCATTCATTTCCTATGAAACTTTCTAGTTTTAAGGTATAAAACAAAACAAACTGGCTAAGGGGGAAAAAAAAACATTAAATCCCTCTTTTCTTTAAATATATATATGGTGGTAAAATACATAGAACACAGACTTTACCATTAGTAGCATTTAGCTTTTTTTTTTTTTACAGAGACAGAGTCAGAGAGAGGGATAGATAGGGACAGACAGACAGACAGGAACGGAGAGATAGATGAGAAGCATCAATCATCAGTTTTTTGTTGTGACACATTAGTTGTTTATTGATTGATTTCTCATATGTGCCTTGACCGTGGGCCTTCAGCAGACCGAGTAACCCTTCGCTCAAGCCAGCGACCTTGGGTCCAAGCTGGTAAGCTTTGCTCAAACCAGATGAGCTGCGCTCAAACTGGCGACCTCAGGGTCTCGAATCTGGGTCCTCCACATCCCAGTCCGACGCTCTTATCCACTGCGCCACCACCTGGTCAGCCAGTAGCATTTAGCATATTTATATTATTGTGCAACCATCACCACCATTTAATTCTAAAACATTTTCATCACCCCAAAGGAACCCCTGTGTTCATTAGCAGTCTCTCCCTATTAATCCCCCACCCCTTGGCAACCACCAATCTGCTTTCTGTCACTATAGATTCTTTTTTAATCAGTGCAGTTCTGTGTGACTTTGAAGTAACTGAACAAGGGTGTGATGAGTTGGTTATTGGCAGCGTATACATGCTGGGGAAGCCAGTGCCCACGACGTCTTGGCTCGGGAGGGGCCCTTGCTGCAGTAGCCTGGATGTTGGCCACCTTCCCTTCCTCCCTCCTACTTTCTTGGGGTCTCTGCCTGTGTTTCTGTCATTCCTCTCTCTCTCTCTCTGCAAATGACCCCTCAATAGTTTTCCAGCCCCCATGTCTGCATGACCTCCATATTTCTGGGCTCTCTACCAAGAAGGTTCCTGGCTCCATGCTGCTGGGGGAAATTCCAACAGCCCAGCTCATCGCTCTTGAGTTAGGCCTTTCAAGGCAAGTCACTGGTCAGCCTGTGCCAGCTGCCTTCAAGTGAGAGGTGAATCCCTGCCTCAGCACCTGTGGGTTGGCAGTGGCAGGAATTGATGTCTTTGAAACAGTCTGATGGATGCTTAGCACATGTCTAAGAAGTTAATTTCTTAGGAGATGTTCTATTCTCTCTGGTAGTGGAACCTGACAGAAATGAGCTTGGTACCTTCCCCACAAGGAGACACCATGACAGAGGGCTCAATGGCCTCAGCAGCATCTGCCAGTGGACACCACTGAGTATTCAATGGAGCTGTGTCCTGTAGCAGCCTGAGGTGTGGCTGCACACCAGTGCTAAGAATGATCCATGGGACTCCGCATCCAGGGATTGGGCGTACTCCCTGGGTGACATTGATAGTATTGAGAGCTGTTCTGTCCAAGCAGTACTATAGCCTCTAGCCACACATGGCTCTTGGCTGCTTGAGATGTGACCATCCAAATTGAGCAGTGTTGTCACTGTAAAATGCATGCTGGATTTCAAGGCCTTCGTACAGAAAGAAGGAAAAATGTAAACAATCTTTCTTTTTTTTATGCTGAGTACATGTTGAGTTTATGCTGTTTTGGCTCTATTAGCTTAAGTGAAATGCATTAAAGTGAATCCACCTGTTTCTTCTGACCATTTTAAAGAGGCTTCTGGAGTCTCTGAAATTGCATGTGCGACTCAGCTTGTTTCTGCTGGAGACTGACGAGGTAGCGACATCAACTCGGGCTTCTGAGATGCCAAGCCTGTGCCCAACGTTGGGGGTGCCAAGCTGCGCCGGAGGCAGAAGGTGTATGTAAGGAAAGTGCCTGGGCTAGAGGGCTTTTCAGGCACAGGGGTTCCCTCTCCTGGACCCTAAAGACCCCCACTGATGGAGTGATCAGTGAGGACTGCTGTGTAGGAGGTACCCAAGCCGCCTCCCTGGAGGAGGAAGGGTGAGGGGTGGGCTTGGGGAGCAGGTGGCTTGCCTACTTGGTACCCAGAAAGGGGTGGTGGGCCCTAGGAGGAGCCTGTGGGGCCCAAAAGCTGGCTGACAAAGCAAGGCCAGAGGCAGGGGAGGAGGCTTCTAGGGGGCTGGGAAGGGGGAAGCCTCTGCCCACAGCGAAGCAAGGAAGCCACCTGAGCAGGTGCAGAGTGGAAGTGACAGAAGTCCTTCTTGGCATCCTTTGTCACTGGTTCCTGGAGCTGCCCTTCAGGCTCCTGCAACAAGGGCGCAGCCTGGTAGGCGGGGCCAGCTGGGGATTCCCCCAATCCCTGTCCTAGGAAATCACCTTCCTGGTTCTGAATATGCACTTCTTGCTTTGATTCTTGCTACTGGGGTTGATTGCACCCATTTTACAGATGGGGAAGGTCAAATCTGTAGCCATTAAGTTATGGGCCACAGCGATTGTGAGTGAAGGGGCCTTGGTTCTGGGGTTTGACTCTGAGCCCACACCTCAGACCCACCACAGCCTCTCTTCCACTGAGATGGGAACAGGGACTCTGGCCACACAGTCCCTTCCCTGGATGCTCCCTGTCTTTGGCTCGGTGTCCAGAGACTGATGGTAGCAGCTCTGCACCCACCACTGTGTGGGGGTGGGGAGGGACATGGACAGCAGCCCCCTGAAATCTGTGTGGCAAACCTGAAGGTTCTAGAGGCTGCTGGGGGTAAAGTTGGCCTCCAGGAGTGGGGAGTGGCTGGGTTCGATGGTCCAGTGGCTCTGATGGGGAAGAGCTGGCTTCTGAGGAACCTGGAAGGTGGACCAGCTAGACCTAGTCAGCTTGCCTGTGTGGCTGGTGGGTGGGTGCTCTGGGCCCTCACCCACCAGCCACGGCGGGGGGGGGGGGGGGGGTCTGAGAACCAGAAACCTGTGAGTGTGCAGAGTCCAGGGAACATTTTGGGAGTAAGAGTGGCGGCCATGGGGGCTGGGTGGGATTTAATCCTCCGGGAGGCAGGAGGACCAGCCACTGGCCCTACAACCGCCTTCCCAGGTGTCACTCAGGGCTCCCTGCCCCAGGAAAGTCTCCCAAACCAGCCACCAGGCACTCTCCTCAGTATGAGAGTCAGCCTGGGCCTGCTTGGCCACGCCCATGCCTGAGAATGACTCACTTACTTGGGGTCAAAGGTTGTGCAGGGGGTGGGTCTGGCCCACCCCAGCATACAGGCCCAGCCCCAGCAAGATTGCTCCCGAGTTCTCTCCTCTGGGATCACCTAGTCCACCCCTCCCCCCGGGGGGTCCCAGCTCAATGTGGGGCCTGCAAGGGGGGGAGAAAGGAGGAGACTGACTCACTGCCCAGGCCGGGAGGGGTGGGAGGAGCTGGGGCGGGCTAGAATCTGAGTTCTGAGGCTCCAGAAAGAAGAGCTCAGGGTGAGCTGGCCCCCACTCCCGCCTGTCCAGCCCAGCCCAGCCCAGCCCAGCCCCTCTCCCGCTGCCTCGCACTTGCAGGGTCCTCTCCCCCATGGCACACCTTGGCGGTTGAGGGAAAACAGGGCTGGTTGTGCTCTGACCTCTGGCTGCCTGGAAGGCCAGAACAGCTCCAAGCTGTGGGTCTGGGCTTCATTCCCGAGGAGTCCTGCAGCCCTGGGTGAGGCCCTCCAAGAGCTTAGGTGTGTCATCTGGGCTGGTTGGGGTCAGGACTTGGTGGGGGACGCATCTGGGGTACACCTGGCAAAGGGGAAGCACGGGGCGGGGCAGCAGGGAGCAAGGGTGCCTGTGGGCATATCAGATTCTTGGCACCAGCCAGCAGTCAGGCAGAGGACAGGCTGGGCAGAGGGTGCTGCTGGCTGTGCAGGCAGACTCCTGGCAAGGGCAGCCTGGCCGGTGCAGGTGAGCTGCTTTCTCGCTTTCCTTCCTAGAGCTCTTCTCCGGGGACCATGTCACTTTCCTTTTGGAGTGACTGAGGCTGGCTTGGAAACTCCACTCCTTGGAGCTTCTTATGCACGAATAATACACCCCGCAAAGTCCCGGGCTGCCCGGAGATCCTTTTCTCTGCCTGCTCCCCACCCTGCCCCCCGCGCCCCTCACCCTGCCCCTCAGAGCCAGTTCTCCCTTCGAAGGCAGTCACAGTCCCTCCTACCTCTGCCCGCGCTCTGGGAGGCTCCTTGTTCCGAAGCCACAAAGCCCCTTTGATCCTCTGCTCGGCTCCGAGCCATGTGACCTGGTGGGCGGGCTGCATTCACAGGCGGCCGGTGCAGCCGACTCTGCTGCTAGGGTGAGTCCTCCGCTCCCTTTGTTCCCTCCAGCCTTGTACCGGTTGCAGGGTGGCCCTCAGGTGTCCCAGCTGTTCCGTGGCTCTCCATGGCCGAGCGTCAGCGCCAGGAGCAGTGCCTCCCCAGGGTCCCAGGCCCAGATTGGTGGGACATCTCCTGTCCCTGGGAGAAGGGCAGCAGAAGCTCAGTCTCCATGCGGGGCCCAGATTTTCGGTCTCAGACAGAAGAAAAGGGCTTTGTGCAGCCACAGCTATCTCTTTGTAAACATTTGGCCAGCAGAGCAGAGTGGTGAGGTCCTCCCCCAGCGGGAGTTTCTTAGAGGAGTCAATTTCCCTTTTGCAAGGGTCTTCCCTGACTTCCAGGAGAGCAGCAGGAACCCAGGTTTGGCCACTGCTGCCTTCTGCAATTATCAGCCTTTGAGGGCAGGCGGCTTGGAGATCAGTTTCAACAGACAACTAGCAATGCCGGAGTCAGATGCCGGTGGCCAGCACTGCGATGGGGTAGTAAGTTTCTGCTGCAGCTGGTCTGGGTTCCTGGGAGGTTTGGGATGTACCATGTTGTCAGAAGCGTGCAGGTGGGGGCCTGGAGTGCATGTGCTTTGCTAGAGGACCTTGATGGGAAGGTGTCCTGCTCCGTGTCCAGTATGAGGGGTAAGGAGCAGCTCCTTGGGAACATGCCTTCAAAGGGACATGCCAGCCAAGCGGAGATGTTGGGAGAAGCCCCAGAGTCACATCCCACGGCCAGCACAGCACGTCACCCCTTGCACCAAAGCTGAGGTGCTCAGAGGCAGTACCATCTGCTCTGAAACTTCATCCCAAACGTCCCCCGGGATTTCCTCAGTTTGCAGGCTGCTGGCTTCTTCCCCCCTTCCCTCTCTTCCCTCTCCTCCCTGCTGTGCAGTCTGCCGGCATTTTTGTCAGAAGTCGGGGGAGCTCTCTGCTCATCAGAGAGAAGTCTGAAATTCCTGTCTTGGAGGAAACTGTGCCAAGCGGCCACCGGTTTCTGGCCATGGGGACAGCATCCTGGTTAGAATTCAATTTGGATCCCACGCGGGAAAATCTGTTCAGGGAGGAGGCAGAAAGAGCCCCATCCCTTAGTCCTTTATAATTGCATGTGATTTTCCCTCTTCAGTTATTGTGAGGACACTTTTGTGTCCACTTGTATTTCTGTCAGCCACTGCTCCTTGGGGCCAGCACGGTGACGCCCAGCAGAAGGCCAGTTTGGCTGGCACGTGGGGAGGACCTAGTATGCACCAGGGCAGGGAGCATTCTGAGATGGAGGCGACAGAGCACTGTTCCGAAGGGAGGGGGCAGTCACAAGGCAGACCGTTGCCAGCGCTGTCATGGGTCCGCCTCACCCAAGCCAGAGACAGGTCTTGGAGGTTCCCTGAGGGACAAGCCCAGTGTCCCAGGCCGTGAGGACGGGGATCACAGGGCCTTCACCTCAGAAGCCCTGTACTCGTTGAGCAACCGGAGTCTCTGGGTTGACTCTCCTCCCCTCCCCCTCCCAGCTCCCCCCAGGCTGCCGTACCCTCCCCACTTCCTGTTGTCACCACAGGACTGAGCTGCTCTGTCACATAGGGCTCTCCTCAGGGGCTGAGAGTCATTCAGCAGAAGGGAAGACCCCTTCTGAAGGAGAGCCCCCCACCAGCCTGGAGCCAGCCCAGCTTCCTGCCATGTCAAAGGTCTCAGGGCTTTCTTAGGAAACTGGTCACTGTGGCTGAGCTTCCGTTATCTGATTTCCCTCCCCCCACCATTTCAGTCTTGAGCTGGCTTTTTCGTGCCACCCAAGGACCCTTGGCTCCCTCCTCTCATTGGCCATGTGCACAGGGAGAATGACTTTATTTCAGTGCGTGAGCGGGAGAGGACACATGCTTGCTGTCCACACCACGTTACTATCTGGGTTCATCTGCAGTGGCCACTAGCCTTCCATATCTTGTCATGACTGCCTGCCCCTCTTCTCATGTCCCCCAACCTTGGCTTAGGCCATCAATGTCCATTAGGCTTTGTTAAGGTATGGGGTCGTTTTGTCTGGGGCTGATGATCCTGGGGGGCCCCAGCTCCCTACAGCGGGGAAGATGTTGGGAAGATGGTTCCCGCAAAAATCATAGCCCTTGGCTGGGTGGGACTCCACTCCCAGACTCCTGCCTCCCAGTGCCAAGCTTCAATTTGTTTACTGAGCGCCAACCTAGTTCCTTGGACAGGTAGGGACCTGTTCTCAGGAGCTCTGTGGAGCCTTTGGAGGCCTTCCCAGGAACACTGCTGAGGATGGTGGGCCGAGGACAGTCATACTGCGGTTGCTCTGTGAGGAGCAGGTGGGAGTCTGGCGGAGGCCCAGGTCCAATGACAGGTTGGGAGTGTGTCTTGCCCTAGCTGGTGGCCCTCCAGCCTGCCCACCTGGTGGGGGGCATTATGAGCCTTGTTCTGGGGCTGTAGTGGTGGATGTGATTTCTTTCTACCTTGGCTCCTCCCTGGGGTATGGGTGGGGTCATTTCTTTGTTTCCCTCCCTCTCTCCTCACCTCTCCTTCCTTCCTCCTTTCTTTTCCTTGTCCTTGTCCTTGTCCTGCCTTTTCTTTCCTCACCACTGGGAACTACATATACTGTGACCAGGCTCTGAGGTATATAAGCATGAAGAGAGCTTAGTCCTTTGAGACCCAGGGAGTCACGAGTTCTGTTTCCAGCGTTCTGCAGGGGCAAGAGCTGCAACTTGCCCTTGTCTGGGTTCACCTGTCCCACCTGCAGAGCAGACTGAGAAACCAGCCCTGGTTTCCTGGGGTAGAGGCAGCTCAGCGCAGAGGCCCTGAAAGGTGAAGATACCCAATTCCCTCTTACTTGCTATTTCTGCCTACATATAATTTTTTTTTTTGTATTTTTCTGAAGCTGTAAACGGGGAGAGACAGTCAAACAGACTCCCGCATGCGCCCGACCGGGATCCACCCAGCACGCCCACCAGGGGGCGACGCTCTGCCCACCAGGGGGCGATGCTCTGCCCCTCCGGGGCATCGCTCTGTTGCAACCAGAGCCACTCTAGCACTGGGGCAGAGGCCAAGGAGCCATCCCCAGAGCCCGGGCCATCTTTGCTCCAATGGAGCCTTGCTGCGGGAGGGGAAGAGAGAGACAGAGAGGAAGGGAGGGGGGGTGGAGAAGCAGATGGGTGCTTCTCCTGTGTGCCCTGGCCGGGAATCGAACCTGGGACTCCTGCACGCCAGGTTGACACTCTACCACTGAGCCAACCGGCCAGGGCCTGCCTACATACAATTTTTAAATGCTTCAGTTGTGGTTCAGCAGCTGGAGTATGGCAGAAGTTCCCCCCAATTTCTTGTCACTCCTGAAGCTGAGCATGGGGGACACCCTCTGTGAGAGGTCAGTCCCTGAGCACCCAGGGCTACCGTGGGAACCCCAGCTCCAGGTTGGGGTTGAGTTGCTGACAGTGACCCCCACGTGGTTGTTGGGAAGGAGATTCACCAGCCTCTGGGGCACCCTGTTCCGTCCCATTGCACCTACCAACCCCACCCCTGCTCTGTGACGCAGGCACCAAGTGCCCAATGATGCGGTCATCCAGGGGTCACAGAGCGTCCTTATTGGTGTCCCCAGTGGAATGTGCATGGACGCGGCCTCCCAATTCCCAGGGCCTATCTCTTATCTCCCAGGCCCAGTTCCAGTCACAGGACTACCAGGTAAGGACGTGTGTGGCCATCAGTCTGTCCTTCACATACTGTAGGGATTGTTTTCTCCTGATCTTTTTTTTTTTTGTATTTTTCTGAAGCTGGAAACGGGGAGGCAGTCAGACAGACTCCCGCATGCGCCCGACCAGGATCCACCCGGCACGCCCACCAGGGGCGATGCTCTGCCCATCTGGGGTGTTGCTCTGTTGCATTCAGAGCCATTCTAGCGCCTGAGGCAGAGGCCATAGAGCCATCCTCAGCGTCCAGGCCAACTTTGCTCCAGTGGAGCTTTGGCTATGGGAGGGGAAGAGAGAGACAGAGAGGAAGGAGAGGGGGAGGGGTGGAGAAGCAGATGGGCGCCTCTCCTGTGCGCCCTGGCCGGGAATTGAACCTGGGACTCCTGCATGCCAGGCCGATGCTCTACCACTGAGCCAACCGGCCAGGGCGAGTGTAGGGATTGTTTTATTGATCACCGTCCCAGGCTCTGGATGCCACAGGCCTTCTTAGTTAATATTTGAAGAAACGCAGTGCTGACAGCAGCTTTATCCATACACTGTGTAGTTTCTGTGAGACCCACTCGATAGCCTTGTAAGAGTCGCCATGCGTCCTGCTCTCCTGATATGTAGTCTTCTCAGAATCATTTTTAAGAAAAAGGGCAAAGGGGCAGCATTTGTTAGTGGCAGGGGATTGGAGCAGCTGAGCCCGGCCCCGCCCCCATGCCCTGGTTCTGAGGAAGTAAGGACAGGATCTGTGTCTTTTGTTACTTGTCTGCCGAGGCTGGAGGAAGAAGCTGCCTATTGCTTGGTGACATTCATGGGCCCCAAGTACTAATGACAGGTTGGACAGCAGGCCCATTGTAGCTGGGGCACAAGGCAGGTGGGGGCCAGAGGCTGGCAGAGCAGCTTGGAGCACAGTGAAGGGGTGTCACCCACCCAAAGGAGCAGGCAGGGTGTCCTCTTTCCAAAGCTCTTGGCCTTACTCACCACCCAGCCCAGTGGAGAGGACCCTGAGCGGCAGGGGCACCGTGGCCAGTTCAACACCAGGTTCTGCTAAGGTGTTGTCGTTACCCACCACTGCTGGCTTGGCTGTCAGAGTGCCGGGGCTGGAACCCCACAGACACCGTCTTGACACCATTCACTCTGGGCCTGGTGCCTGGGGTCCTTCAGCCTTCATCTTCCATTTAGGCAACCTCTCTCACCAGCTGGTGGGTGGGGCCACCTCACTCCTCACATGACAAGGGTGGAAACTGAGGCAGAGAAGTGAACAATGGGCCAGAAGGTTTCCACGGCACAATGTCATCTTCCCAGATTCATTCACGGGAAAACGAATGTTAAATGGCTTTTCCCTGTTGGTTCCCATGCAGTTGTTTAAAAAGTGGGAAAATGGAATTCTGGCCAGGGTGTCACCCACGCTGCCTGGGAGGAGCTGACAGGTGGGAACACTTTGGTGATTCTCTCTGGAGCTCTGGCCGCACTTCCGGGCCATGGCCCACCTCCATGGACCCCAGAGCTTCCTTTCAAAACCCACGGGCTGGGCTCTGGCCCCATTGGACAGACATGAAATCCAAGACAAAGCAGAGACGTCACCAGGGAGGTGTGGTGGTTATTGAGGAAGGGCCCCTGTACCTTCCCACTCCGAGAGAATAAGTAAATTACAAATAAACTGTAGCCTGACCAGGCAGTGGCGCAGTGGATAGAGCGTCGGACTGGGATGCGGAGGACCCAGGTTCGAGACCCCGAGGTCGCCAGCTTAAGCGCGGGCTCATCTGGTTTGAGCAAGGCTCACCAGCTTGGACCCAAGGTCGCTGGCTCAAGCAAGGTGTTACTCGGTCTGCTGTAGCCCCACGGTCAAGGCACATATGAGAAAGCAATTAATGAACAACTAAGGTGTCCCAATGAAGAATTGATGCTTCTCATCTCTCTTTCTTCTGTCCCTATGTGTCCCTCTCTCTGACTCTCTCTGTCTCTGTCACCAAAACAAAACAAACTATAGTGCGGGACCCCCTTGCCATGTGTCCCTCACTCAGGTTTAGTGTGAGCCCCCTTAGTGCCCAGCAGGCTGAAGGCCTCCGGAGGCAGAAAGTGGGGGCATTGAGTTCTGAGAGCACAGTGTCCTGGGGGAGGCCTGGTGGCCTGGCGAGGGTGCTGGTGACTCCAGATGGAAGCCCAGACATCAGGAAAGTGGTGATCCCTCCCAGTTTGGCTGTATTGGGACCCCTGTGGGAGACAAGGGGAGAGTGGAAGAAGGGATGGGAACCCTGTCTGTGTCAGAGACCTGGGCCCAAGTAGCAGCCCCACCCCAGCATCCAGGCCAAGCCAGGCTTTCCGGAGGCTTCCAATGGTTCTGGCCCTGTCATTCTGAATGAACTGCCTGGGTCCTTGCACACCTCTCACTGACCCTTTGGCCCTAGACACATGACCTGCCCCCTGTGAGCCACGGTTCTCTATGTGAAGAACTTAGACTAGTAGTTCCCACTTCGAGGGATCATCATGAGGGTGAATGGAGATAGAACGTTTAGCACAGAACTAGACAGAGATGCTAAGTACATGCTACCATGGTTGTTAGTCCCAACCATAGGGCAGCCCTGTGCACGGGGGGGGGGGGGGGGGGGGTACACAAGGCAGGCCTTCTGGAAACTTGCAGTCCAGATAGTAGGAGGTAAGCGCTCACTGGCTCTAAGATAAGGCGCTCTGGGACAGCGGGGTCCCCAGGAAGACAGCTCATTTGTAGCTAGGATGTAGGGCAGCAGGATGAGCCAACATGGGTAAGAGGAGAGGAAGCAGCCCCGAGTTCAGAAGTGGAAGTGAGGCTAGAAGGGCAGGTTTGCCCGAAGGGGCACCGCTGAGGGGTATGGTAGTGGAGGGCAGAGGAGGGGTTGTGGTCTGTGGCTGGGTGCTCCTCCAGCCACTCCCCTCCATGAGTGCCACACCCCCACACTGCACACCTCAGCAGATGCCTGCTTCCTGTTGCCCTGGCGTGAGGTTTCAACATAAGATCCCTACGCTATCCTCTCTCATCTGTCCACATCTTGGCTTCCTCCCCAGCCTCCTCCAGGGCTCCTTGTGGAGCTGGACAGCCAGGTCCCCATCTCCTTGAGGCTCCTGGGACCTTGTCTGTGTGTCAGCAGTCACCTCTGTCTTACTACTCAGCTTCTCATGTTCATCCCACCATGCTGTTTGGTCTCACTCAACAGTGCCGAGGTGCTGAGACCTCAGTGCTTGAGACCCTGGCCCAGCTGCAGGGCCTCATGTTATCATCTTCCAGAGCGAGTTCTGGGGCCATGTCCATGTGGGATGTGGAGGGGTGAACCACTATCTCCCCATCCCCCCATATGTGCCTCAGTTTCTTCGTGTGGCTAAAGCAGCAGAAACTCTTGTCTGCTGCCAGTTCATAGGGTTGTGAGTCAGGGATGGGAGGTTGGTCCCCCAAGGGCCTGTGTGTTTGGGGTGTGGGTTGGGGGTCAGGGAAGCCCCCTCCACCTCTGCCCCCTGAGCTGGCTCCTCATTGGGTTCCTCCAGCTCACTGTGGGGCTCTCCAAGGACATGTGGGGACTACAGGATAATTAATACCATAGGCACTTCGGAGACTCAAGTGCTAAGGTGATAATTAAACCTTGAGCAACCTTGAGGGGCCTGTGTGGCCCTGTGAAAGCAGGTCTTCATTTCTCTCATTTTCATGGAGTTGAAGGATGCCCTTCTTGCCTGGCGTGCTTAGGATTTGGGTTGGATGCTGCCAGATACGGCCCAGGCAGTGGTGGCCAGCCCCCAGCAGCTGCAGGTTCCCGCCATCGTTTCCCCGGGCCTGCCTGCCTGCCAGGGTGGAGTCCTGTGGCTGCTGTGCCCGACCTGCTGGTCTGGGTACAAGGAGGGGCTCCGACGTTACGGCTCCAGGAGCGTCTGGGTACAAGGAGGGGGCTCCGACGTTAGGGCTCCAGGAGCGTCTGGGTACAAGGAGGGGGCTCCGACGTTACGGCTCCAGGAGCGTCTGGGTACAAGGAGGGGGCTCCGACGTTAGGGCTCCAGGAGCGTCTGGGTACAAGGAGGGGGCTCCGACGTTACGGCTCCAGGAGCGTCTGGGTACAAGGAGGGGGCTCCGACGTTACGGCTCCAGGAGCGTCTGGGTACAAGGAGGGGGCTCCGACGTTAGGGCTCCAGGAGCGTCTGGGTACAAGGAGGGGGCTCCGACGTTAGGGCTCCAGGAGCGTCTGGGTACAAGGAGGGGGCTCCGACGTTAGGGCTCCAGGAGCGTCTGGGTACAAGGAGGGGCTCCGACGTTAGGGCTCCAGGAGCGTCTGGGTACAAGGAGGGGGCTCCGACGTTAGGGCTCCAGGAGCGTCTGGGTACAAGGAGGGGGCTCCGACGTTAGGGCTCCAGGAGCGTCTGGGTACAAGGAGGGGCTCCGACGTTAGGGTTCCAGGAGCGTCTGGGTACAAGGAGGGGCTCCGACGTTACGGCCCCAGGAGCGTCTGGGTACAAGGAGGGGGCTCCGACGTTAGGGCTCCAGGAGCGTCTGGGTACAAGGAGGGGGCTCCGACGTTACGGCTCCAGGAGCGTCTGGGTACAAGGAGGGGGCTCCGACGTTACGGCTCCAGGAGCGTCTGGGTACAAGGAGGGGGCTCCGACGTTACGGCTCCAGGAGCGTCTGGGTACAAGGAGGGGGCTCCGACGTTAGGGTTCCAGGAGCGTCTGGGTACAAGGAGGGGGCTCCGACGTTAGGGCTCCAGGAGCGTCTGGGTACAAGGAGGGGGCTCCGACGTTAGGGTTCCAGGAGCGTCTGGGTACAAGGAGGGGCTCCGACGTTACGGCTCCAGGAGCGTCTGGGTACAAGGAGGGGGCTCCGACGTTACGGTTCCAGGAGCGACGTGCTGAGCAGATGTCTTGGGCAGCCAGAGGTTTTCCCTTGTCATCCTCGTGCCCTGAGACCTGGATAAACTGAGTTCAACCTTTCTGGCTGCTGGTTGAGCTTTCAGGTCAAAGTTTGTGGCTTCCTTCTGGGCTTGCTCCTGGTCGTTCTCTGACTCAAGTTCCAATCTGTGGCACGGAGGGCATTTTTTTAGGATTAGTGGCAATTCCTAATCAGTACTGGTGGTGTGAGGATCAAAGTGAGCAAATAGGAAAGTCCCTGGGCTGAGGAGTCCCCACCCCACCACGAGGTTTTAGAGTGGGCAGGGTAGCGGGACAAGAAGGCTGGATGCTGCGTCTGAGCTGGGGACCAGCGTGGAGGACACAGTTTCCACTCTTGTTTTTTGGGGAACATTCACAGGTCACCAGCACTTTTGTTCTTTCTGTTAGTAATAGCTTTATTGATGTAATTCACATACCATAAAAGCCATTCTTTTAAACTGTACAGTTCAGTGGTCTTGAGTATGTTTACAAAGTTACGTAACAATCGCCACTAATTACAGAACATTTTCATCTACCCCCAGAGAGACCTCTCGCCCAGGAGCAGCCACCCCACCATCTCTGCTGCCAGCCCCTGGCACCCACTCCTCTGCTGTCTGTCTCCGTGACTTGCCCTGTTCTGGATGTTTTGTGTGGGTGGAATCCTATAGTAGGTGGCTCTTTGTGCCTGGCTTCTCTCACTTAGCACAATGTTTTGAAGCTTCATCCATGGGCAACGTTCATACTTCATTCCTTTTTATGGCTGAATAATATTCCATTTTGTGGCCATGTCGCATTTCATTTATCTACCAGCTGACGAGCTACTGTGACCTGTGCAGCAGTGAGCACTGGGCTTTAGGTTGGTGTGGGCATGTGTTTCCATTGCTCTGGGGGAACGGCTGGTGGTATGGCACAGCCTGGCTCACCAGCACAGACTGGGCGCGCCATGGGTTTGTTACTAAACCCCAGTTGCTGGGAGCACCTTGCACTTTCCCCCATAGTGGGTGTTGAACCTTTGATCCTGCAGTTTGCCAGGGGTCTTGGTTTCCCATTGTGAACCCAGGTCCCAGCCCGTGGAACAAGATGAATCAAGGCCTGGCTGGGTAGGCTGGGGGCGCAGGGGGCCCGCCTGTACCTGCAAGGGGTACAGAACTAGGCAGAAAGGGGAAGTGGAGGTTTGTCTGCCCTTTCTGGGGGGGGGGGAGCATGCAGCAGTGGGCCGTAGTGGGAGAGAGGAAGTGTGTGGAAGGGGGTGGGCCTTTCCCCCAGTAGGGAGTGTTGGGGAGAGGACTGGGTGTGGGAAGCGGTTTCTTTTCCCCTTTCCCTGAGAGGACACGCTCTCCCCCCACCAGCCTTGGCCGGGGAGGAATGATACAGTTTCCTTCCTGGGAGGATAGACTTGGAGGTGCGCCACCTGTGGGAACCAGGGAGTGGGTAAGGGCTAGACCATTCTGTGCATCACACACACAGAAGTTAAACTGTAAAGCAAATGTGTGTCCATTGTCATTTTAAACACCACACAAGTATGTGAGCGGAGCCCCGACCACATCTGGTTGCCTGCTCCCAGAGCAGCCTGAGTTTGGCCTCCTGGGCTGTCCCATGGAGTCCACTGCTCAGCTTCGTAGCCTGGAAACGTGCTGGGAAGGGACTCCTTGGGGTCTTGGGAAGGCAGTCCGGCGATCTGGCAGGGCCAGGCTCCATTCCCCCACCTCCAGGCCGGCAGTTGGAGGGGCCTCTGCCAGTTCTTAGGCAGAAATTACCATATGAATGTGGCTCCTTCCCGGAGCTGCTGGCTAGAGTGACCCGGGAGGGGAGAAACTCCCACCCTGGGGGCCTCCAGGTTCTGTGCTGACTTCTGAGAGCAACTGGGAGACACTGGGCACTTTCAATCCCACAGTAGGTCACCCCTAGGGTACAGAGGTGCCAGGCTGGGGTGGGGTCTTCCTGTGGGCAGGGGAGGGTGTGTCGGCTCCCGGCAAGTGTGGGAGACCCCGGAGCCTGGCCCAAAGCCTGCGCAGTTTCTCTCACTGAAGCTTGTATCAGAACACAGTATTGCTATAGTTCTTGTCGTTTTGGTCTGGTTTCAAAAGTCACAGTTAGTTACCGCAGGAAGTGTAGGCTCTTAAGGAAGAGGAGGATTAGATGCCATAAAGCAAGTTTGAGTGCTTTATAAACTGTAAAGTGATGTGCACCTGCCAGCCCTCTGATGGCCCAGCCCGGTCCCTTTGTGTCTTTAGGTCTTAGCTGAGCTCCTGGGGTCAGGGCCAGGTCTTGTACATTTTGGGGCCCCTGATTATGTCTCAGTAAATTCTGTTTGCCACTTGCCTGGGTAACGCTAAGTTTGAGATAGTATTATCTCATGTTTAACTGGACAGCAAATGGATGGACTCTGGGAAAAGTCACCCATGAAACTGCTAACTCCCAGATACTTGCTGTTGGTGGCATTTCTTCCAGGGCATTTGGTTCCTCCACGTAGGAGACCCCCACTTCTTGCTGGGGTGGGGGACAGGCCAGCTATAGCTGGAGAGCAGCTTGGCTGAGGTTTGAGAGTCTGGACAGGGTCCAGGTTGGGAACCGGCATTCTGATTGGAGCTTGCTGCCCACCAGCCCTGCCTGCCCCTCTTTACCTCTGCTGTGCTTCTAGGAGAGCCCCCAGGGCCCGGAGCCCCAGCTGGGGTAGGTGGGGCTGGGGGTGGGACTAGGGCCCCACCATTGGCAAGCCAGTTCCTGCCCACCTCCCCTTCTCAGTGGGTGCTCCCAGCCCCCGCCCCATTTCCTGAGCAAAATTTCCTGAATGAGCAGGAGCTGACCAAGGAAGTCCATCCATCTTTCCTCCTTCATGCTTTGTGGCTCCAGAAGGACGGTGGAAGCCGGAAACTTAGCATCTCATTCATAGGCTGCCACACACCAAACTCCGCAGGAACCTCGAGAGGGGGCAGGCGCCACCTGGGTTATCGGGGATTAGTGGCCAGCCTCCCACTATGCTCTGGGAAGAGAGGAGGGTAGAGGAAAGGGCAGCAAGTTCACCATTTGTCTGTCTTCATTTATTCATTTATTCATCCATTCATCCAACCAGCAGCATCTCACTGGGTGCTTTGATGTGTAAGGGTTTGTGAGCAGTGATTGAGGGACCCCGAGCTCCCACCTGGTGAGGGAGCCAGGCATTGGTCAGGAGAATGAAATATGCAGTCACAGGTTGTAATCAGGGCCGTTGGGACAAGATAGAGGAACCCGGTGCACTGGTGCAGATTAACCACCCTGGGAAGACAGTAGGGAGCTTCCGGCAGCAGCAGGGAGAGGACTTCTGTGAGGAGCCTTGTTTGAAGAGATTTTGGGAGCCAAGGAGACAGTACACAAATGGAACTGGAGCTCTGGCCTGGGCTTGTATTTCATTAGCAAGCGCTCAGCGTTGCTGTGCTGGGCTCCATTCTGGGTGCTCTGCCAATGCCTCGTTTGGTCCTCTGCACTCTTAGAAGGCAAATCTTATTTTCACCGCATTTTACACATCAGAAAATTGAGGCACGAGAGAGGTTAGTTCCTTGTTCAGAGTCACACAGCGGGTGGAATGGAACGGGATCCAGCCCCAGGATTCTGGGGCCTTGCAACTTGTCTTACCCAGGTGCAGTGGGAACCACGTGGGCTTCTGAGTGATGCGACTAGTCTACATTTGGTACAATCCATCCTGGCGCTTTGAGGGGGTGGGCAGTTCATGGTGATGGAGTAGATAGTAGACCAGGGGTCTCAAACTCGCGGCCTGCGGGATTAGTCTGCAGGCCGCACAAAATTGGTGGGCGGGCCGCATGCGGGCCGCGAGTTTGAGACCCCTGGTATGACTGAGGAAGTAGGAGGTAGGGTGACTGACTGCAGATGTGTTGGGTTAGAATGGATGGGGCTTCAGATGGGTGGTTGGATTTGGGGGGATGGAAAAGGAGGGAGCAAACCTGGGCCTAGAGTTCTAGCTAGAAGAGCTGGATCTAGATTGGGGGGCGGGGCGGCTGGAGGGGCCAGAGCTCAGTTTGGGACATGTTCAGTGAGACATCCAGACGTCACTAGGATAGGGGCCCTGGGTACCTATGACTGGGCAGAGGGCCCGGCACAGTGAGATGTCTGCTGAGCCACGATGGATTTCGGGAACTATCTGGTTGGCACTGGTTTATTAATCTGGACAGAAGTTGGCATTTAACGCCAAGGGAAGTTCCTGGAGAGAGTGTCCAGCCAGGGACCAGGGTGGAAGCTGCCTGGAAGCTGTGAGAAGACAGCATTTCAGGAAAGGAAAGTCTGAATGGGCAGGTGCTCATGCTCTGAGACTCAGGGTGAGGGGTGACCCCTGTGCGCTTTGCACTGGCTCTCTGTCTACTTGGAACCCCAACTCTAGAGGTGTATTCAAACTTCATGCCCAGTGCACGGGGGAAGATGAACCATGCCTACTGTTCTCTAGTGTCTGACCCAGCACAGGGCTCAGGGGCGTCTGTCTGAAGGGTGGTGGCCTAGCAGCTGTCCACACACACTGGTTTTTCCCCGGGGAGAGCCTGATGTAGCGGAGTGTGTGTCTGAAACTCCCTGGGTAGGCCATAGATTCTCACTTCAGAGTGCTTCAAGTCATGGGTCTTGGACTTGCAAAGACCCCAGGGTGTGTCTTAGATTTCACAGGGCTTTTCTTTGGCTTATCCTCAGCTGAGTAGCTCCTGTGGGAGAGTAGGGGCTAGAAGTGACCCCGGGTGGTGGGCAGTGGCATCTTTCAGAGATGTGCCAGATCTGAGCAGGCCTGCAGGCCAGTGGGCACAGTCCAAGTGCTGTCTGCAGGGTCCACACTGTGTAAGGGACCTTGCAGGTCCCCGAGCCACAAGTCCACTGCCTCCAGACCTCTTGCCCTCCGGAGCAGGAGTGACCCAGAGGTGGGCAGAAGGAATGACCCCACTGTGCCACCTCCCACCAGCCCAGAGCAGGAGCCGCAAATGCGTGGGTGACAGGATTCAAAATGATGCTTAAATCTTCCCAATTCCTCTCAACTTTGGACCCCCCGAGCGCTGTGATAGGAGTGTCCCCTGCTCCTGGCCCAGCCCCGGTGCAGCCCCCTCCCTGCCCTGGCCTTTCTGAAGTGGCCTGGGCACAGGGGAGCCTCAGGCAGCATCCGGCCCAAGCAGATCAGCACAAGAGAAGGGCATTGCTTTGCTTCCTCTCTTCGGGTTAAAGTGCTCTTCTACTCTGCCGGTGGCGCGGGGGCCCTGTCGCACGCACCCCAGAGACCCGCTTCCTGTTAGTCACTTCAGATGATTTCATCAGTTCGGGGAGCTCTGCCTCGAGCTCCTGGTGCCCGGCTCTGTCTGCGCTTTGCCCCCAGCTCTGGTGTGTGTCTGCTGACAGCCCTGCTGATAGGAGAGGGTTCAGGCCTAGGCTCCGCTCCCCCGTCAGGGGGCGTCCAGATAAGAGGAAATTCCACCCTGTGACAAATGGCCCTTTTCCATCCATCCACAGGGAGGATCTTTTGAACTTTGCAGACATTTGCCAAGAAGTAATGGAATCTCTGTGGTTGGCTGGCCATTCGACCCCCCTCCTCGGTGGGCAGCCTGGCTGGGCAGGGGCTGGGTTCTGGAAGCTGGGTTGTTCAGAGTCAGACAGCGAGTGGAACGGGTTAGGGACTTGTTGTTCCTTCCCCAGGATGGAAGAAGCGTCTGGGCACATTCTCTGGTCCTGCGAGAGGAGTGGGCCTCAAAAGCCAAGTAAAAAGTTTGTGCTGGCACAGGAGGTGGAGGGCTCGTCCCAGGCCTTCCCATGTGTAAATTCTGCAGGCAGGTTCTCCAGAGTGAATGAGGACTTGCAGGTTGGAGCCTGCTCTCTGCCTAGAGATTGATGTCTCAGTAGGCCCTGAGCGGTGAGGTCCTCTGGGGGGGGGGGGGGTGAGGCAGCCGGCCGCAAGTAAAGGAACAGAAGAGGACCGATCCCAGAAGGGGGGGGAGTGGGGGAGGGTTGGCCAGGGTCCAAATCTGACTTTTTCCCAATGGGGACAATTGAAACCATGTTGGCAGAAACAAAGACCTTCTTGAGATTCCTGCCCAGACAATGCAGGGGAGGCTTGCTGTAGAGGGTTTGGGGAGAGAATGGCTGGAGGAGCAGGGGCGGGCAGTGAAAGTGGGCACTCCGACTTTGGAGCGGAGCGCGGCCCCTGCATGAATGAAGGCGGGCTGGGGGTGGGGGTGGGGGTGGGCGCTGGTACGCTGTGTTCCCTCCCATGTCCTGGCAAGGGCACAGGATCGTGGGAGAGTTTGATTCACGCACCCTTCCACCCACACAGAGACCATAAGACTGCAATTTCATTTTTTTGGGTCTCCTCTTGGAAAAGGGCAGGAGCTCCCAGGGAGAGGAACCTTTGAGTCTGTAAATCCCGTGTTTCTCCAGAGGAGAGGCCCGACATTCTGTGCTGGTTTTCTAATCCGAGTTTTCAGGCCAGAGGGCGACGGCTCAGATTTCTGGCATCCCTGTTCCTGACCAGGCTCTGATGAGACGTTTCCTGCCCCAGACAAAGTGTGAAGTGTAATTCGATTTGGAATTACTTATCAAATTAGACAAGCCCTGTGCGCCTTTAAAATTCAGCCCTTGCTTCCACCCGCACAGTTTGCTGCAAAGTTCAGGGCTGTTTATAGTCAATGTTTGCATCTCAAGAGGGAACAGGAAGTTCTCGGCGACATTTATGGGGAGTTTGTAGTGGCTGAGATGGGTTCATGGGGACACGAGAAAAAGATCCCGTGTTCAAAACCCGGCCACCATTCTGCTGCGTGCCCCCGACAGCGACAGCCCGGGGGAGGCCAGCTGTTCACAGCCTCCGCTCTTTCCCATCTTCCCTCAGCTTCTCCGAGGAATTTTCCATCTTTGATCACGTTAAACTTTTCTTCACCCTTCTCTGGCGGCAGAGCCTTGAACATTTGTGTTTGTGTTGATAAAAGTTTGATGAAGAAATAATTCAAATAAATTCTAAGTTCCCATTAGACTTAGTCATTTCTTTAAATGGAGATCCACAGACCTAGGGGGTTCTTTGATGAACCCCCTTTCCCCAATTGTTAAAATTTGTGGGTGTCTCTCTTCATATGTATTACTTATTTTTTATTTAAAAATTTTTTTTAGGGAGGGAATTCTTACCTTTTGACATCTTCTAAAAGAGGTTTGTGATACACACAGAAAGAATCCTGGACTGTCTTTCCAGACTAGGTTCCTTGCA